>NC_090246.1:53738480-53740980 GCF_037325665.1 Littorina saxatilis | reverse complement strand
TTGATTACGCATCCACTCTATGGGACTCAGCAAGTGATAATTCCCTAAAGCTACTCAGCAGATTACACAAAAGAGCGCTAAAAGTAGTATTACTCAAACAGACTACTCTCACCGACTCAGACTACATCAACATATCTAGGGGTCCTACCTCTCAAGTCAAGAATGAATTACAACAAAGGAATAATGATGCATAAAATTATGACAGAAAATGCACCCGAAACCATTTGTTCAAAGTTCTCTTTGAAGAATTCGCACCACTTTATAAAACTAAACACTCCTCTTCCTAGGATAGACCTGTAGCCTTTGCCATTAAAAACGCGACAAACGATCGACGGAGGTTTTTATGTTACTGGTTATAGCAAGCACCTGTGGTTTAGACTTCGTCAAAAACAAAAAAAACCTGCACGGAAAACTCATGCAAGAAGACACATAAAACACGTGGCGTTTCATTGAGTACAAAATTGAAACGAAACAGCTGGAGTTATGAATGGGTTATAGTGTCGAGAACTGCACGTGTTTTCCATTGTCGGTACTTACAGCTTCAAATCAACACAAGTTGTGGCCGAAGCAACCGACAGTGGCATTGACAGTAATAAAGGTCACGGGTTTTGAGTGAATGAAACGTTTTACTGAATTAAACGCCACGTGTTATACGCGTCTTCTGACATGAGTTTTCCGTGCACTTTTTTGTTTTTGACGATGTCTAAACCACAGGTGCTTGCTATAACAAGTAACATAAAAACCGCCGTAGATCGTTTGTCGCGTTTTTAATGGCAAAGGCTATATTTAAATCAAGTCTTGTTTATTCAGGAAGCAGCCTCTGGAACGCTCTTCCGGACGCCCTGCGGCAATCCACCAATACGGATTCTTTTAGAATCAAATATTCTTTCCATTTAATGAACTCTATGAACAAATAAACTTGATTGGTATGTTCTCTTTGCATACAGTTGTTCATTATCGGAATTATGGTTTATTGTGACAAAATCACGAAGATTTGGCTCTGTAATACATTGTTTTGCTGAGCTAATGTATTGTTGGGTTACTTTCCGTTTATCTTCATTGCTTTACACCCAATTTTGAACACTACCTTACGATCTACTTCTACATAATGCGCTTCATGTACATAAACTTATATGTTCTACCATTAATGTTTTTATGTAACCTTTTTTTATTTTTTTTTATTCCCCTAGTCATAGTTATAGTAAAAATAGTTTAGTCCCTCTTTAGGGCGAGGGCCAGATGCAAAAAAGCATATCTATGCTTATTCTTGTCACCCTCGAAAAATAAAGATTTGTCATTGTCATTGTCTCACTCCACTTCTCTGGTTAAAATGATTTTCCTCTGCTCTATTCTCTAACTGGGAGATAACCAGCAGTTATATTTGCATTCCTCAAAAAAAAAAAAGGTGAAAAAGATCAGTGAAGCTTACAGAAACTGCGATTCCTCGTATTAAAACACCGCTGGCACGGATCTTCCCAAAGCGTCTCACAAAAGCCCAAATTAATTAACACAGTGGCCAAAAAACGTTTCTGTTAATGACCTGCGTAGACGTGATGGTAACAAGGAGTCCTGCTGCCAGTCATGACGTCATGCTTGGAATTCAATGACGCAACTCTCTCTCTCCCGTGTGCCCCCCCCCCCCCCTCCTTCTCTTTTTATTACATTTAGTCAAGTTTTGACTAAATGTTTTAACGTAGAGGGGGAATCGAGACGAGGGTCGTGGTGTATGTGTGTGTGTGTGTGTCTGTCTGTCTGTGCGTGTGTGTGTGTAGAGCGATTCAGACCAAACTACAGAACCGATCTTCATGAAATTTTACATAAGAGTTTCTGGGAATGATATCCCCGGACGTTTTTTTCTTTTTTTCGATAAATACCTTTGATGACGTCATATCCGGCTTTTTGTAAAAGTTGAGGCGGCACTGTCACACCCTCATTTTTCAATCAAATTGATTGAAATTTTGGCCCAGCAATCTTCGACAAAGGCCGGACTTCGGTATTGCATTCCAGCTTGGTGTCTTAAAAATTAATTAATGGCTTTGGTCATTAAAAATCTGAAAATTGTAAAAAAACAAAAAAAAATTTAAAACGATCCAAATTTACGTTTATCTTATTCTTCATCATTTTCTGATTCCAAAAACATATAAATATGTTATATTCGGATTAAAACCAAGCCCTGAAAATTAAAAATATAAAAATTATTATTAAAATAAAATTTCGGAAATCGATTTAAAAACAATTTCATCTTATTCCTTGTGGGTTCCTGATTCCAAAAACATATAGATGTGATATGTTTGGATTAAAAACACGCTCAGAAAGTTAAAAAGAATAGAGATAAAGAAAAGCGTGCTATCCTTCTCAGCGCAACTACTACCCCGCTCTTCTTGTCAATTTCACTGCCTTTGCATCGAGCGGTGGACTGACGATGCTACGAGTATACGCTCTTGCTGTAAACATGCAGTGAGTTCAGTTTCATTCTGTTAGTTCGACAGCTTGACTAATG
>NC_090246.1:53736168-53738280 GCF_037325665.1 Littorina saxatilis | reverse complement strand
AATTTTAGCAAACAAATACCAGCAGGCCTGTTAGTAGTGTTAGTGTTTGTCTGGCTGGCTGTCTGTCTTTTCGTGGGTGTAGCAATGCTTTTGTGGGCAGGCAGGCAATCACACGGACAAAAAGCGCCATGCCGGTATGTACACTGTACCTGTGTTATATGTGTGAATTAAGGGTGTATGCAGGTTTATACCAGCAAACACACTCAGGGATACAATCTTGATAGTCTAGCCACCTCCCACCACAAATACAAACAAGTAACTGATGTTTAAGAACAAAAACCCAGATAACACATACTGACCATTCTGAAGGTCCACTTCATCGCCGATGTCAAGGGCCATTTGTTTCTGCCGGGAAATCACCCTGCCCAGTGCCTCCAGTCCTTGGTCTTGTTCTGCGGAGAAAAAAAACACCCGATAACTTCACACGTGCAATTATTTCCATTGTCGTTTTACCATTACAGTAGGAGCCCCCCAAGTGTCCTCCACTTTTAAGATCTTTTTTTTTTTTGCCATGCATAACGTCTATAACATTCCTTTATTTTGAGACCCCTCCCTTTTGATTCCTGATTTGTGACCCTCCACCACGAAATGAGTCGCATGTCACCTTTGCATGATTTTCATATTTTTACATTTTCCTAAAGAGTTTTTATCCAGTGGTGAAAACCGTTTTAGAAAAGAGCGAAACATGTTTGAGTTATAAGCCTGTGACTAAGGTGACCCGCACACTGTTACCAGACACTCTCCGGACTTATATCAAGCCTAGCGCAGAAACGCGCGAGATGACATGCGACTCATTTCGTGGTGGAGTGTCACATTTATCTCAAATTTGTTGCGGTCTTAAAAGGGGAGGAGTTACCAATGCCTGCAACCGTGTCATCTGTCGGAATTCATGCTCATTGAAACATGCACGGTTCCTAAGGCTGTTTCAATTTAGTATGGTATAATTAGCAGCTCTGAAAAATAAATCCATATTTGGCTGTGTGGACCGAAAGTCACTCTTTTCAAACTGATCATGTCAAAATAAACACTAAAATATAGTTTCTGAATTAGCGTGCCTCAAATCCACTACTCCATGAAAAAATTCAGAAATTTCTCAAATAGCGTGATAGATGCTTGAAGTACACACAAAATCAAAGTAAATCTGTGGTGTTGGGGTGTTCAAATTTTGGCTGTGCAATAGCATTAATGAAAACACATCAATCATCAAGTCAATCAAAATTGTTCCCCTTACCACCACTCATAAGTATCGGAAGCGTATTAATTGCATAATGCAAGGAAAAATCTCTGACACAATTTTGCGAACCAAAATGTTCCAACAGATGTCACAGTGCGTCACTATTCCTCCAATCCAAACTTCAGATTTTACTTAGCGATAAGAAACCATTTACTGATGCGAAACACACCCTTTAGTTTTCATATCGTAAAGGCATCTAAGACAAAACCATGACAGAACAAGTCGCGTAAGGCGAAAATACAACATTTAGTCAAGTAGCTGTCGAACTGACAGAATGAAACTGAACGCAATGCCATTTTTCAGCAAGACCGTATACTCGTAGCATCGTCAGTCCACCGCTCATGGCAAAGGCAGTGAAATTGACAAGAAGAGCGGGGTAGTAGTTGCGCTAAAAAGGATAGCACGCTTTTCTGTACCTCTCTTTGTTTTAACTTTCTGAGCGTGTTTTTAATCCAAACATATCATATCTATATGTTTTTGGAATCAGGAACCGACAAGGAATAAGATGAAAGTGTTTTTAAATTGATTTCGACAATTTAATTTTGATAATAATGTTTATATATTTAATTTTCAGAGCTTGTTTTTAATCCAAATATAACATATTTATATGTTTTTGGAATCAGAAAATGATGGAGAATAAGATGAACGTAAATTTGGATCGTTTTATAAATTTTTATTTTTTTTTTACAATTTTCCGATTTTTAATGACCAAAGTCATTAATTAATTTTTAAGCCACCAAGCTGAAATGCAATACCGAAGTCCGGGCTTCGTCGAACATTACTTGACCAAAATTTCAACCAATTTAGTTGAAAAATGAGGGCGTGACAGTGCCGCCTCAACTTTCACGAAAAGCCGGATATGACGTCATCAAAGACAT
>NC_090246.1:53651168-53731168 GCF_037325665.1 Littorina saxatilis | reverse complement strand
AACTAAATCAAAATGAGAAGAAAAAATGCTGCCCCAAAAAACTTCATCGCAATTACGATGAATTATCCCGTCAAAGAGCTGACAGGTCTCCCCAAACCAAGAAACGGCACAAGCCATGCCGGAGACATGCTCTTGCGATCAAGACAATGTGTCTCTAAGGCAGCCTAGCCTGGCTTGCACGGCCAGAGAGACAAATTTCCTTCGCCCCTCTCCCGGCTGTCCACAGCTTCAAGTGTCTGCCGGGCAACAAACGAAGGCCAGTCCAATGGAAGGAGCAATCACCCAAATCGCCACTCCAAAGACCACTTCGCCGCGTGTCGCGTCCAATATCCAGCCAAATCCGGCATGCGACTGCAATATTCTCCAAACTACAGTTCAGCAAGCAAACGAGCTGAAAGCGAAAGCAATTTTCTTCCAAGTCAGCAAACGGCGAGTGCAAGCAAAGGAGTGGACAGCAATTTTCTTTCAACTCAGCACAATGACACCCCCACAAAAAAAGAAGAAAAAAGGGCAGCAAAGCTAAAAAGGCGATAACAATTCCCCCAAACCAGCTCAGCGGGGAAAGCGGCAGTAAAGACAGAGAGAGCCAACCAAACAACCAATGATATCCAACTTCCGGACCCAAACAAGCGACAACGAGCACAGCCATGGCAATAATATTCTCGACAACTTCAGCAAGAAGCAATATCGGGGGGCACCACAAAAGGCGAAAATTAGCAGCGCCCTCCAAGACACTAGGACCTTAGGAACCTCATGAGCTGACCCTGGGGCGCCCAGACTGCCCCATTAGCACGTCTTCATCTCCAGGCAAAGGACCTCGATGGCAGACAGCTCTCTCTGTCTCTGTCTCTCTCTTTTCAACTTCTGACTTCCTGCTTGCCTCAGAATATTCTCTCTCTCTCTCTTTCACCCCCCCCCCCCCCCCCGACTCTCTCTGTCTGGGTCTGTGTTTGTCCATCTCTCTCTATGTTCCTCTTTCTCTCAATCTCTGTTTCTTCCACCACCCCCCCCCCCCCCAATCACCACCACAGCCGCTTCTGACTTCTCCTTCCATTATAGTAGTCTTCGAGGGCAGACATCTCTCTCTCTCTCTCTCTCTCTCTCTCTCTCTCTCTCTCTCTCTCTCTCTCTCTCTCTCTCTCTCTCTCTCTCTCTCTCTCTCTCTCTCTCTCTCTCTCTCTCTCTCTCTCTCTCATTCCCCCGTCCCCACCCCCACCTCCCCCCTCCCCCCGCCTGTACTTCTGACTTCCCTTGCGTTCCTCCTAGTCCTAGAAATCTAATTAAGGGAGCGCTTGCCAACTCAATTCCGGACCTTCCAGTGGCTGTTTGAGGCTGCTTGTTGTCCCAAAGTGGCCGAGGCTGACTGGCCATTCAGTCGGCTAATATTGCCACGGCTCCTAGCGAAATCAAAGAGAAACGGGCGTTTTCCGCTGTCGATGGGGGTAGAGAGGAGCTGTGAGCGATTGTCTTGAAGAGCTTTTATGCGACCAAGCTTTGCAAATTACCCAACGATTGCTGTCTGAACGCCTGCCGTTTTCCCTGACCCCTGCGGCCCGGGGTGTTGGGTGTTGTATTGCTTGTGCTTATAAAAATAAGTCCTTTTCTTCTGCGCTGTGTTCATTATTTTACCCTGTCTGTCTGTCTCTATTGCCCTACACGCCACCAGGCGTGAAAGGCAGTAAGTAAGTCTGTCTCTATCCGTCAGTCTGTCTGTGTCTCTCTCTCTCTCACTTACACATTCCACCATCACCACTACCGACACCACCATTAAAGACATCATCATCATCATCATCATCTCCTCCTCCTCCTCCTCCTCCTCATCATCATCAAAATCATCGTCATCGTCGTCGTCGTCATTATTTCATTCATCCATGCCTTACCTCTGAGAACGTGCTGCTGCTGGTGTTGCAGTGCTGAGCTGGACACGCCCTGGAACTGCTCGGGTTCCGCCCATGGGTCCCCTGCCGCACTGAATGAATCCGTCGGGGGACCCAGCAGGGACTGTCTGTTGAAAGACCAGAAATATGTCATAGCAATTAGTGTCTGCACAGGGTTTGGGTGTCATCGTAGTCAGATGAGGTTAAGACAATGAGTAAAATCTAGTCAACAACAACAAAAAACAAAAACAAAAACAAGACGAGAAATATGATAGTGATTTACAGTCCGCGGGCGTAGATTTTTAGCATCATCGAAATCAGAGGAGGCGAAGAGAATGAGTAAAATAGTCAAAACACGAGACAAATTGGGAATTGGGACAATCAATCATTGAAAAAAAAACCACAATGAAACTCAGAAAGTTTCAGCAGGGGTCATTATAAGCGACCAATACCCTCAAGAAAAGAATGCAATAGAACCCTCCTTGTTTAGAACCTCCAATATTAGACACTCAACCTTCGCCCCCTTAAGACCTTGCTTTTTTGAGAATTTCTGTTCAAAACCTCTGTACCAAATTTAAAGACTCCCTCCATTATACGATCCGATTTTTTCCGGTATTAAAAAAAGGTTCCACTGTGCCCACAAGAAAAAGGGTAACGGGGTGAGAGGGGGTTGGGGGAAAGGGTATTCCTCCTTCCCAAAGTGTCAGACATGCTTTTCATGCCAGCCAAATGCCAGTTGGTTTTTGCGAACACCACCACCCCCACCACCGCAAAGACCCTGTCAGTGTCAAGCTCAGAAGCAAAGGCGTCCGGGGACATTCCTTCAGTGGGCCCGCGTTGGTTTAGCTAATCTGCCTGTTTGCGCGAGGAATCAACCTCTCGCGCCCAATGTGTGCTCGCATCTGCGACGAAATTACACGCCACTGATACGGACGCGCATTGCACGGGTCCTGATCAAACAGACCCAGGTGAAATACTTTGCGGTTTGTCGGATTTCCATAAGAAAACGGACCAAGAGAAGGAAGAAGAAAAAGAAAGATCCCAGCAACTGCCTACGGAGTTCGAGTCTATGACAATTTTGGGTGAAGGAAGTCTAAATCTGGCTGCTGACAAGCACGTGCGAATAGAAAGGACATGGGAACTAAGTATCATTAGACCGACGTCATTTCAAACTTTAACAACGATGTCCGAATTTTGTTTGTTTGCTTTCTAGGAGAGGAAAGTCTGCGTTGGGTGGTGGAAGACTGAATAATCGAGAAAATCCAGAGGTATCCGCAGTCTTTCTCATATGCGAAGCTTTACTACGCTTAAATACAGCGAAATTATGTTGTAAATGCGTGTTGGCAAAATTACTGCGAGTTGGTAAGCCTATAGTTAGGTTAATGTCAGACTCAAAACCATAGCAGTCTGTCGGATTTCGATAAGAAAACGGACCAAGAGAAGGAAGATGAAAAGGAAAGATCCAGCAACAGCCTACGGACGGAGTTCGAGTCTAGGACAAGTTTTGATGAAGTGAGTCTAAATCTGGCTCGCTTGTGTCAAGGATGTGCGAAAACAAAAGCAAAGGACATGCGAACTACGTATTAGACCAACGTCATTTCAAACTTCCTCGCGGAGATTCTGTGTTTGCCATCAAGTTTATTTCGAGAAGCAAGTCTGTTTAACGTGGTAGAAGACCGAAAATTCGAGAACAATCTTATGACTGTTTCCGCATTTTCACTCATATGTTAGATTGTGAGACTGTGCGCCCCCGCGCGTGCAAACTCACAGGCACAAACACCAAGTATGCGAATAAAAACGAGTCGCAGCACAAAAAAAACATAACATAAATATGCCAACTAAAAACAGGTTACCTCAATACATGTAAATTTTGTTAAAGAGAAAATATCAATATTCATATTTTTGTTCTTCATCCCCACCAAACAAAGTACAGAGCTAATCTTACGTGTAAATGGCATAGGCGGCCTAATGGTCTAACAAACTTGATTCGCTGTAAAAGGATTGGTGAACAAACTGCAAACAGCCTTCAATCTTGAGTTCTTATAAATTATCATTACGTTTGTGAAATTATAGAATCAAGGCGTTCATTCCGCGTTCACTCAAACGTTCGGTATATATCACTCAAACCAACGGTACCTCATGCAATGTATGTATATCTTTCCTCTTTAGACTTGAAGGTCCAGTCCTTCTCGTGTAGGCGATCATATCCACCACCTGGACTTTAACATTTGAGAAGAGCATCCCTCACCCCCAACACACATTGCAAATCAACAGCATGCCTGCTTCCTGTGCATTATTGGCATAGGTGTCACTAAAAGAATAACTCATAAACAAAACTCTCTCTCTCTGTTCAAAAAAGAAGGCAGGCTGAAGATTTCTGGTATTTGTCCAGGTGAAAATATGCTCTTATCCCATGAAAAAGCCTGGACAGATCTTTGTGGTTGCACATGGAAGGAATGTACCTTCGAAACACACTGCTTCTATCAACTGCCATTCTTTCTTTGTTTGGTGTTTAACGTCGTTTTCAACCACGAAGGTTATATCGCGACGGGAAAAGGGGGGGAGATGGGATAGAGCCACTTGTTAATTGTTTCTTGTTCACAAAAGCACTAATAAAAAAATTGCTCCAGGGGCTTGCAACGTAGTACAATATATTACCTTACTGGGAGAATGCAAGTTTCCAGTACAAAGGACTTAACATTTCTTACATACTGCTTGACTAAACTCTTTACAAACATTGACTATATTCTATACAAGAAACACTTAAACAAGGGTAAAAGGAGAAACAGAATCCGTTAGTCGCCACTTACGACATGCTGGGGAGCATCGGGTAAATTCTTCCCCCTAACCCGCGGGGGGTAACAAAACTCTCTCTCTCTGTTCAAAAAAGAAGCCAGGCTGAAGATTTCTGGTATTTGTCCAGGTGAAAATATGCTCTTATCCCATGAAAAAGCCTGGACAGATCTGTGTGGTTGCACATGGAAGGGATGTACCTTCGAAACACACTGCTTCTATCAACTGCCATACTGGGTGTTCATTATTCTACTTTTACACAGTAAGTTATTGCCTGCGTTGTATACACAGATATATATGTGCGCACGTGAACATAACACGTGTGGTCTTCCCTGTTAACATCCGAAGAACGATGTCAGAAAACAGCAAACTCGGAAGGGAGTCTAACTATAGGCTTCATGAGAACACTCTGAAATTCCGTGCCCTTTCTTCCCCTTGTTCTTCTCTCAAAAAAGATACAGTTGAAGCCTCTTTCAAGACCTTCAAAAAGTCTGAGAAAATCTGGTCTTAAATAAGAGGGAACCTTGAATCTTGAAATGGGGGGGTTCCACACCGAAGATCGGGAAAACGGAGTATTAAAGGAAGGGAGTCTTAAATCGGGGGGGGGGGGGGGGGGGGGTGTCCTTAAAAAAGGGTATTTTGTTTATGTCTTTGCTTCCTTGCTTCTTAGAATCATCAGGCTAACTTGCATCGAATAAAATTGTTCGCTCTTGTGAAGACTGACTCTGATTGCGTTCTAGTCGACCACCAACAGTTTTTCAGGTTTCCCACCATGCTAATTCAGTGTTTTTCTTGATGCTATTCCTGTATTAATCCACCATTAATCTTTCCGCATGTCGTAATAGAAACTATTCTTTCCATTCATTTTTTTCCACAGTAAAGAATGGGATTGGAACCGAACTTCCTTTTCGTGTCAAAGAAGCAAACCACTGCTTTTGAGAAAAGGGGATGGGGTGAGCGGAGGGAGCAGGGGTGAGCGGAGGGAGCAGGGGTGAGCGGAAGGAGCAGGGGTGAGCAGGGGTGAGCGGAGGGAGCAGGGGTGAGCGGAGGGAGCAGGGGTAGGGTGGCGAGATAATCACAAAGAGCTACATTGGCGGATTTCGTCTGGAGCAAACACAGGAAAAGGCGAACATTACAATGTCAATATATGTCCAACAAAGTCATCCACGGACGGTGGTGGTGGGGGTGGCAAACGAGGGAAGGGGGGAATGGAGGGTAACTTTTCGAGCTTCACCTGTTCTTATCCAACGTATCTCAAGAGGGGCTCGATCATTTTCGAGCCTATTCATCATATTCAGAGAAAAGCTGCCAACAAGTGTTTGATCCGCAACTTCAACAAGTGTAAATCCACCGGGAGGTCCCGGCCCGCGTATGAATGGTAAGAGGGTCTGGCAAATAGTACATCGTGAAGGGGATAGGGTCCTCAAAAGGCGAGAAATTGCGTGTTGGGGTTGACAGGGGAGCGGGAGGGGTGGGTGGTGGGGGGATGGAAGGGGGTTTCGAAGGAAACTCGTTTCCCTCCTCAAACACAAACCAGTGAAATCTGCAAAGGAGTGTGTGTGTGTGTGTGTGTGTGGAGGGGGGGGGGGAGGAGGAGGTTTGAGAGGTAACTCGTTTTTCTCGTTTTTCTCCTCAAACACAAACACAAACCAGTCAAGGGGGGTGAGTGTGTGTAGAGGGGGTGAACTAATCTCAAATATTGTATTGGTGGCTTTTATTGTGAAGTTAACACAAGAAAAGAGAAGGAAGGTGGGGTGGCGGGAGAGAGGGGGGAGGGAGAGGGTTAGGGGAGCTAATGACAAAGGAGTACATTGGCGGATTTTGTCTGGAGGCAAACACTGGAAAAGAGGGAGCAAATTACAATTTTAATATCTGTCACTGCATCGCGGGAGGCGAAACCTTTTCTATCTTTTCGCTGACTTTGTTTGCACGTCATCACAGACTGGACTCTCGAGTTGGTGACTAATTTCGCTTAGCTCCTCTTTCAGTCTACTCTCCCCTACCCCATTCTACCCTCCTCCTCTGTACACAACTTTACCACCATTCCATGCCCCAAGTGTCGTTCCCCTTTTACAGAATCTCTCGGCCATTGGATCTAGGCCACAAAATCGACAAACTCCTCTCTTACCCCAAACCAAACCAAACCCCGAACAACCCTTATGCACCCCCCCCCCCCCCCCCCCCCCCCACACACACACACAATCACCCTCATCCCTTTTCACCACCCCTTTAACAACATCTCATGGACCTAGGCCCCTAGAAAAACCGTCGAGAAGCTGAGAACTCTTGGCCCGAAAGAATGTCAAGATCACTTCAGATTCGCGGTCTGTTTCTTTCTTATTTGCTTGTACTGGATGATACGAAATAAGGTACCTTTTTCAGTGTACTCGTGAGTACAGCGCTGTGGTACAAAAATCATATTTCTGAGATGATTCACAACCACAGCAACGGAGATGCAGATGTTAAGAGGAGTCCACCATGGGGCCCGTGCACACATCACCTCGATTTTACCTATCATTTCTAAGCACTCTAACCGTTAGTAGAGACCTAACTGCAAATGGATTTTATCTGCCTATTCAACTTCTGGGAAGGTGGAGGGGTGCATTTTGTAAATTCACTGAGGACTAGGTGGCAAAGTTACGAGCGTGTTATAAATACGTCCGAATTTCTTCTAATACTTGAATCTTAACCACAACACTTGCTTTTTAGCTCAAATAAGTGCTAAATAACCTCGCTCTTGCTAAATCATTTTGCACACCGAAAGAAATGTTGTAAAAGGACATTAATGTTCTAAATATGGAAATATCAAAGGCACAGTTCTTGAGCTATAACCAATTCAGCTGACCATTCCAGATGTGCCCATGCTGTTACATGGGATAAGGCCATCCCTCCATTTGGACACATGCTAAAAATCAGCCTGCCTGTTTTCTGTGCAGAGTGGGATTTTTTTAATGAACTGATTGCTTAAAAGGCCACCGATGACTTTTGAGAGATCTTTCTTTATTTGGTGTTGAACGTCGTTTTCAACCATTATATCGCGACGGTTTTGAGAGATAGATTCATCAAAATGTTAAATGTACACAAGAAGCGTACTCGCTGGAATGTGTATCATGCTTTAAGGTCTACAGATGGAGAGAACTTGGAATGCAAATTATCTGTAATGCATGTAATTTATATGGCCTTATGCCATTTAAACTCCAGTGCTCACTGTCCTGCAAAATCCACGAGTCTTTGCTCTTGAACAAAAATTCAAGAAAGACGGAGGGAGAAGAAAGGGTGTGTGTGCGAGAAGTGAAAAGAGCATGGTGACTACATGGCTCTTGTGAATGCTCACATGGGAAGTGAAGGGGCAAGAACTGTGTAAGAATATTGTCAGGTCTTTCTTGCCCTGGGGTTGCTCCCCCTTCTCTTCTTCTATTCCCGCAACGTGGAAATCTTTACTGTGTTTGTCATTGTTGTTCTATTTGGTCTTATTGCTGGCTTGTTCTCTCCTTTCCTGCTTTCTTCTTTCTCTTTTATTACTACCTGTTCGAATCTGTATATCTCTTAATGACTGTTCCAAAAGACATAAAATAATCCCCAACATAAGGGAATGAACAGTGTTTGACACCAAAACAAATTGTTACTCAGACTGACACCAAGAAAATGGCTCCAGACACCCTGGTTTGTTTGTTTGTTTGTTTGATTAACGCCCAGCCGACCACGAAGGGCCATATCAGGGCGGTGCTGCTTTGACATATAACGTGCGCCACACACAAGACAGAAGTCGCAGTACAGGCTTCATGTCTCACCCAGTCACATTATTCTGACACCGGACCAACCAGTCCTAGCACTAACCCCATAATGCCAGACGCCAGGCGGAGCAGCCACTAGATTGCCAATTTTAAAGTCTTAGGTATGACCCGGCCGGGGTTCGAACCCACGAAGACACCCTGGTCATAAAGTCAAACAAAAATGTAAAAATATAAAGGGAATTATTTTTTATTATTTTATTGTCTTGCACAGAATGCATTCTTTCTGTCGCTGTTTCTTGTGTTATACAGACAGAATAACTTTTATCTCCTACCAAGAAAGACATTTTACTTCAACGTGCAATTTTTCTGTTACGTACAAAGATCCTGCAAATAATGTTTGCCTAAACAGTTTTAAAATCCAGGCAACTCATGCAAAATAGCGATAAGATCCCCAGGAATAAAACAATACAAAAACAAGTCATGTGAAGCGATATAAAAAACATTTAGTCAAGCTGTCGGCATTAAAGTAACAGATAAACACAATAGACAGTCATCGCCAAGACTATATTTAAGATAGTCTCGACTAACCACACCCCAAAATAGAGACGGGTCACGCTCGTCTCCGGGTAGCGTGGAAACGCAGTGCATACTTAACCTATTTTCTGTCATTGTGAGCACATTTTTAGAGTAAACATGACATATGTATATATTTTTGAATTCAGGAGAAATTGAGGAATACGATGCAATCATTTTTAAATCTGTTAGTGAAAATTCGATTTTAAAATGACAACTTTAATGACCAAACGAATTAACTAGTTAACAAGCTGAAATGCAATACCATAGTCCGGGCTTCGTCGAAGATTACTTCACCACAATTTCAACCAATTTGGTTCAAAAATGAGGGCGTGACAGTGCTGTCTCAACTTTCACAAAAAGCCGGATATGACATCATCAAGGACATGAATCAAAAAAATGAAAAAAACGTCTGGGAATATTATACCCACGAACTCTCATGTGAAATTTCATGAAGATTTGTCCAGTAGTTTTCTCTGAATCGCTCTACACACACACAAACACATACACCACCTCCTGAGAGATAAAAGGAGAACAGGAAATAAGAGAGCTAAAAAGGGTGTGTCACAAATGCTGTCATTCTGGTTTCAGCCCATGAATGCCACAACGTTTGCCAATGTGAAAGGAAAAGCTCACTCTGTAGATTCATGCAAGCCCAATGCATAACATTGTACTTTTGTAGTGCTTTTGCAAAAAGAGCAGTTCAGGTGTGCTGGAGGAAAGTCAAGTGTGTCTTGCAATTTGCAGCACCATGGGAGTGAGAAAAGAAATATATATATACATGTCTCTTACCTGTTTGTAGCACTCACATATCTAAAAAAAAAAAAAATTATTTGGATGCTACACACAGACATTACCACCAGAGAATGATACTAAAAGGAGTGCACAAAATCAGAAAAAACTCTGAAAAGAACAAAAAAGCACAGATGAGAAAATGAAACTGAATTATGCAGAACACAACATTTACAATGTGTAGATGTGAAGGTAATTAATAGACGATGTTTGGAAATAAGTCTGTCAGGATTTTCAAGCACTGTGGAAGAGTTACACCCCTGAGACTGATGCAAACAAGAACACACAGCCAACCAGTTAAGACCAGCGATTGCAGCTGATATCGATAGCTAACTCCATTGTGTATGTTACGCAGTGTCTGCTCCATATGCCCTTTTTTAAAGAAAATATGCACATTTGACCCGTGAGTTGCTGCTAATGTCCTGCAGTGATCGCTGAGCATGCGTGTTTGCCCAAACTCAAGTGACCTCAAGCCAAACTCACGTGACCTCAAGCAAAAAACACGAGAACTCAAGCAAAACACATCCACAGCGATCACTGCAGACAGCGATCAATTTGAGACGAATTGTGAACTACGATGTGCATAGTTTTGAAAGAAAAGGACGGCATATTGAGCAAACATTGCATAACATTCACACCGAAGATAGTTATTTCCTGCGCATGCTGGTTTTAATTGGTCAGCACAGCGTTTGAAAATCCTGACAGAGTGATTTCCGGAAAATGTTTATTACAACAGCGAGATGTTGAAAGAATGTGAAAACAAACAAGAAAATCAATTCGCTGCTCTACTCTACCACTTAGTTAGAACTTTGCCAAAAATGATTCAATACCACCTCAGTGTGGTCAACAACAAAAACCCAACAGTTCTACCCTACCATCTTGTCTTCCATGCAGCCAACAAAGTATTTTGTGCAGTGTTTCACAGGATACCGAAATGAAAATTACCTGCTTTCTCCACCCTCGTTTTTGGAGGCTTGGTCAATCTGTTTTTCCTTCGTCAAGAGGCCGTCCAACAGCCGCTGTCTTCGTTCTACTTCACGTTGTGTGCTGAAGACTTAGTTAAGGAATTTCCATCAACCATGCATAGTAAAAAAACAGGTGCATCTGATCATATTTGAAGAAGATATTGTAACTTAGAAATTCTGAAAGATACTTTTTTTCCGCAGTACGTATTTACAAGAAAACAAAAACATAATTCAAACAAGTCGCATGGAACTCACAGTATGAAACTGAACACACGTACTGCATTTTTTTCACCATGACTATTAAATCATAGAATTGGCCAAAGCCCAGTGGCTCAAAAAGCGCTGACACATTGTCTTGGTACATGTAGTACAAGCTAAATAAACCTAGTTTGTATACAACAGATTTTTGGGCTTTCTTTTATTTTTTAATTGGAGGTTGTGTGCAGAGGAGGAAAAAAATAAGATGCACATTCACAGTGATTTTTGTAACGGTCGGCTCTTTTTTCTAGTTCATCTATCACTATCAGATCTACTCATTGCTGTGGCCTTAAATAAATTCTTCTTTTTTTTTTTTACAAAAGCAGCATACCACTCAAAAGGATACATGTGGTATGAAGATGAAGCTCTCATCAAATTCTGCTTCAGACGATTCAAATCCGTTTGGAATTGACGAAGTGTTGTGCGAACATTGGCAGACAACTGCAAACAAACAAGAAAATTAAGTAGAAGTGCAATGTCTTTGGCACGACCGTCCACAAGAAGGCATTGCATGCCCCCAGCGAAAGACAAATCAGCCATCTCCATTACTGGCAGACACTCTCTCTCTCTAAAATAATTCTGATTGGAATTTACCCTTCGGATACGGTTGCTCATTTTCAAATTATCGTTTATTTCTGACAAATTTGTGATGATTTTGCTCAGTGTCCATTATTTTGCTGAACTACGGTAATGTATTGTTGCAAAGTATGCTGAATTTGATTTATTTTGCTCTTTATTGTTTGCACCCAGTCTTGAACAGTCCATTATGTTCATATAATGCGCTTCTTGTACATAAACTTATGTTTTTTCAATAATTATGTATTCATGTAGAGAGTTTTGTAGAAGCAGTTGTAATAGTAGATTAGTCCCCCGTTAGGGCGAGGGCCACATTCAAAATAGCATATCAATATTCTTGTTACCCGGCCCTCTAAATATAAAGAATTGTCATTGTCATATTCTCTCTCACTCTCTTTCTCTGTATAGTCTACACAGACGAGCACTGAAACTAATTTTATTGAAACAATAGAGTCTCGTTTTTGATGATTATAAGAAACTTAAGATTCTGCCCTTAAAAAAAAAATCTATATTAAATAAAGGCATGCTCTTTCACAAAATCTTTTCCGTACGTGCACCACATGCTTTCATTACAGAATTTAAAGCCAAACCAAACCGAAAATTCAATGTCCCCATTCCACAGATAGAACAAGTTTAGCTTATTCTGGCAGCGTTGTGTGGAATTCTCTCCCGGAATCAGGTTTGATTCCCAACGAGTCTCAATACTTTCAAAAAACACCTTTCATTACATTTAATGTCATATTACAAAAAGTCACAGTGATGGAATTGGAAGACATCGTCTTTGATTTATTTTCATACTAGCAGTCAGGCCCGGCTTCGCCCGGGTGTTTCTGCTCTCCCCTCTCTCAGAAACCTCTCGAATCTTATTCCAATGTGGATAAGAAAAATGACAGTGTGAGCTCATACATTTGGATGTATCATAGGCAAAGCAAGTTTCTATTTGGTTCAACGTGTTCTTCGTGATTTGTTTACCCCTTCTCACACCCACTGTAGTTACCGTCTGATCAAAGCACGCATGCCTCATGAGTGAGCGCGTCATACCTTTTTGAACAGGGGAGAGAAATCTGTAAATTCTCGTGATCTTTCACTGAGGCGATCGTTTCGTAAACATTATTCGCGATGATCTGGAAGGCAGGGAGGGGGAGCAGGGGGCAGGGTTAGTGTGTGTGTGTGTGTGGGGGGGGGGGGGAGCGGCGGGATGATAGCGGGCGGGGGTTAACCCTTGAGAATGACACGGTATACTGGTTTGATGAGAGTTACCTCCCTTCCGTGTGTGACAAAGCATGACTTACCTCCCTTGCACTATATAGACTGTATTGATAGATGGGGAGGGTAATTATCCGAGGAAGGATTAACAATGTCTGGAGAAACTAAAACCCAGGTGCACATTTGTGGGTCCAGGGCAGTGTGCATGCAAAATATATTGTGCTTATCTTTTGCCATCTCTGAGGTATGGCGACCACAGACAGACAGACACACACACACACACACAGACAGACAGACACTCTCTTTTATTTATATGTATAGATTGATCATATATGTCCATACATGTAGCATCAGTGTTTCATCATATAAAACCTCAGTTTTGATAACACATTCACATTTTGTTCAAACATGTATGTTCAGTAAATTGCGACTTCCGTGCATGACATAAGAATTCATGTAAAGCCTGTGATGTGTATATTGTCCTGTGAGTTCTGTGTTTCTGCCTTCTTCTTTTTTTTAAAATGAATGTACGTGTACATTGTATATATATAAGAGAGAAGTCCCTCTCTAGGCGAGGGCTGGTTAAAAAAAAAAAAGCTTCTTCGTATTGGTTATGCCACAACCCTCGTAAAATAACATTTGATTTGATTTGATTTGATCTTTCTCTCTCTGTCTCTGTCTTTCTCACGTTCACACGCAATGTACTATACAGATCAACCTTTGGAATTAACAAACGTCTTTCATCAAAATATGAACAAGCCTCACTGTTATGCATAGGGATGTGCTTGGATAATGGTATGTCTCTGCAAGGGAGACAACCTTTGCAGCATGATGGTGCAGCCCCAAAGACAATTTTGAATGCTAGATCGAGCCTTTAACTTTGACACAGAGCCAGAACCGCTGCAAATGCTATATTAGATTAAACAAATAATAAAATCTACAACAACCAAAAACAAATAAGAAACATGTACATGAAACTGACCACATGCAGATTTGAAACAATTCACACAAACATATGGCCTACATGTCTTGAAAAAGCAATACTCACCTTTGTGTAGTTGGAGCTTGTACGGCTGTGCTTGTTTCGCTCATTGATGGTTTCCATAATCTGCTGCCCCAGCTGGGAGCATGTTTCATACTCGCTTAACCTGTAAGTGATTAAAGAAAAAAATAATCATAATAATAAACTTGTGTGTGTGTGTGTGTGTGTGTGTGTGTGTGTGTGTGTGTGTGTGTGTGTGTGTGTGTGTGTGTGTGTGTGTGTGTGTGTGTGTACAGAGCTCATTTTAGATAGCCTCTAAGAAATCAGCAGATTCCAATTAATCACCAACGAAAAAATGACTGTGTAAGATATAAGATATGTTTGGTGGTTAATTGTTGTCAGACCTTTTGTGACAGTCCGAAGGGGGAGCATATCGTCTTCTGTTTCATCTTCATTGACCGCATCGGAAGGAGTTTGAAAAAGATGTAACAATCAATAGGCAATATGTTAATTACCAGAGGACCGAATAAAAAATGCTGATCTGGCAACAAGTCAACAACATATTTTTTGGTCATCATTTTGGTAGTCCCAAAGTGCGCAATCATTTATACAGGAACCATGTTTGTGAACATAATTGTTAAAATGCAACAATCACCCCTCTGTTGCAACAACTCCACTGGTTACCCATCTCACATAGGGATCAAATACAAGCTCAACACTCTCACATACAAATGCCTCAACAAGCTTGCTCCTACCTATCTCTCCGATTCCCTCTCACTCTATCAACCTTCCCAACCACTCCGCTCCTCAAACAACAACCTCAAACTCAACATACCTCACACAAAACTCTAAACTGCAGGCCAAAGTTCCTTTTCCTTTCAAGCCCCCACCAGAGAGGAACTCACTACCTCTCCCCCTCCATCAACAGTCTTTAGAAGCATTTAAATCTGGCCTCAAGACTTTTCTTTTCCCTAAATAATCCTCAGACTACAGTGCCCCACTACACTCCCCCCCCCCCCCCCCCCCCCCCACCTCACTCGCAAGTCTAAATCAGAGCAGTTGTAAATAGCCATGTACATAATTATTATTTGAATTTTTTTTCTTGTCCGCATGCTTACTTTTGAGTGCTGAGTCTCTGTTTGTGTTGTTGCCTTGTCATCTTCATGTAATTTATGCGTAAGTGTACATGAGTATGCTTGGGTTGTTAATGCAAAAGAATGTGTATGAGTGCGCCTTGAGTCGCCTTGAGGTGAGATATGTGCGCGTAATAAATTCTCGTATTATTATTATTATTAATTCAGGGCCCAAAAGCGTGCCGGAAGTTCAAGCCAGCACTTCATACTTGTCAACGTTTTTCTTCCAGTCTAAAAATGCACAGAGCTGCGGGGTCAGTAAATCTGTAAGCATTTGGCTTTTGTTTATTTGTTGTGCAATTTGCGATTACACAGCTCAGTTGCAAATTTACCATGAATCGTCGCGGTAATTATCAACATTCTAATCTAATAGTAAATGTTTACAAACATTGTGCTCGAAAAAAGAGTTCAAAGCCCTGATGGTTCCAGATATCAAACAAACAGCCCGATTGGCTTTCACTTTGACAATCCACAATTCACCTGGATCTAGATCAAAGCCATTCGAAGGGATGGCCAAATCGTCTGGTCGATCGCCAGGGATGAGTAAAAAAATTGGCCGGGCTAATAAAAAATGTGTGCCAGCTCCCCCGTGCGATCTGGTAAAAATTCTGGTCCAATACAAAACAACTTACAGTTTTACCTTTGAGTTTCAAAGCCATATCAACATGCAGGGACTTCTGTCGTCTGAAAAATTCCGCCAAGTTCTGTTGAAACGAGAACAAGGCTCCTATACCTCGGACGCATTTCTTGAGTTTCATGTTGTAACTGAGTTGTTTGTAATTTCGCTACTGATTCATAGACTGACTCTCAGGTGACTGATTCCAAACGCGCATATTAATAGTCACAAAAGAACTTAAAAAGACTGAACTGCCAAAAAAAGGGATAACAAACACTCTGAGAAAAGACCAACCATTCAAAGAACACTGGCGAGAGCAAGCCGATGGCAGGGAGTACGACTGAGAGACGACGGTTGGTTTTATGTTGTTGAACATTTTCAAGAACACAGAAAATCAAAACAAGACTTAATCAACATTGTTAATTCAAGTTGGAAAATATCAAGTTGTGCGGAGCTAGATATTGCTCACATTTTCAGTGTAATTTCTGTAACCAGGGTTTCATTTACTAGTGCGCCCTGCGCCATTGTCGCATTAAATCTGAAAATGTCCCATCACAATTTGCGTCAGTGCGTCAAGGGCGCATTGAGATTACGTTCCACTGCGCCAGCAAATGTACACTTTACATCGGCGCTTCTTGCCTTCGACTATGTCCCATCGGAATTTGGTTGAGGGGGACAAATGTTCCATTGCCTTTTCTCCCAGGTTAAACCCTGTGTAACTCAGTAAAGAACAGTGCAAAAAAAGCAAGCTGAGATAGCGTATTCATCGCTGACGGCAGCCGGCCAAGTATCTGATCATATATCCGCTATTTTGTGTGTCATTCATACTATCGTTGTTTGTGTCATTCTTCTTGTTTTGTGGGATTTATCCAGGGCCAGTGATATTTCAGCTGGCCTGCTAAATTTCTTCAAGTTACATGCCCGACTGACGAGTCGATTGTTTTTGATTTAACCATCTCTGTTACTACCTGGATTTGTCACATATATATGAACATTGTAACCAGCTGGTAATAATGAAAATTAGTGAAAATGCATGATGATCATGATGTCATGTATGCATTTGAAAATACTGGTTTCACTTTCAGAGATTATTCCAGATGGCATCTCACAAATCAACAGTTTCCAGTTTGTTTGGTTGACTCATTACCGTTATTTTGATGCTCAGACGAACTGATGCGATTACTTTTGTTCTATATTAAGCGGTGGCGAGGCCGTCACATGATCACAACAAAATCGCCATCCTATCCGACCGAGCTTCACAAACCCTCGGTTCAAACAAAGCTGTTTGATACTGTCTGTGGGTCAAAGACACTATCTAACTGGGTATTTTCGATTGCTAGTACTCCTTCTTCTCATTAATATTTTCCGTACGTTACCACAACCCTGTAAACCATTAAATCTTTTAAACTAGTATCTTTCTTACCACGAATCGGAGGCCATGATGTTTGCGGAAGTAAGCTGTCTGCTTAGATTGC
The DNA here is from genome assembly GCF_037325665.1 of Littorina saxatilis. Lineage (NCBI taxonomy): Eukaryota > Metazoa > Mollusca > Gastropoda > Littorinimorpha > Littorinidae > Littorina > Littorina saxatilis. Next base: position 53,714,188 of record NC_090246.1, on the reverse strand, counting down.
GCATGTGAACTGCTGAATATCCCAATAATGGTAGCAAGTGTTTTACGTTCTCCGCCTGCAGTTATAGCCACCCACTCAGTTCCTTGATCTTGACAGATTAAAAGTTTCACCCTTTTCAGAGCCCGAATAAACAGCAGAGTAAAGAATACAAATAGAGACATTAACTGAACACTGTTATCCTACAAAATAAATGTCAATCGGAGTCACGGCATAATCAGTTATCACTAAGCAAAACGTCACGTGCATTTGTTGCTTATATAGATCATGCTTATAAATGCAGCAAGTGAAACCTATGTGCCAGATGTCACATGAAAGTAATCTAAACAACGAAGTGACTGTGGTAAGATGAACAAGTCGCGTAAGGCGAAATTACTACATTTAGTCAAGCTGTGGAACTCACAGAATGAAACTGAACGTAGTCCGCCGCTAGTGCAAAAGGCAGTGAAAGTGACGAGCCTGTTTGGCGCGGCAGCGGTTGCGCTGTGCTTCATAGCACGCTTTACTGTATCTCTCTTCGTTTTAACTTTCTGAGCGTGTTTTTAATCCAAACATATCATATATATATGTTTTTGGAATCAGGAACCGACAAGGAATAAGATGAAATAGTTTTTAAATCGATTTCGGAAAATTATTTTTGATCATAATTTTTACTTTTTTAATTTTCAGAGATTGCTTTTAATCCAAATATAACATATGTATATGTTTTTGGAATCAGAATATAACGAAGAATAAGATGAAATTGTTTTTGGATCGTTTAATTAAAAAATAATTTTAATTACAAGTTTCCGATTTTTAATGACCAAACTAACTCATTAGTATTTAAGCCACCAAGCTGAAATGCAATACCAAACCCCGGCCTTCGTCGAAGATTGCTTGGCCAAAATTTCAATCAATTTAAAAATGAGGGTGTGACAGAGCCGCCTCAACTTTTACAAAAAGCCGGATATGACGTCATCAAAGATATTTATCGAAAAAATGAAAAAAACGTCCGGGGATATCATTCCCAGGAACTGTCATGTCAAATTTCATAAAGATCGGCCCAGTAGTTTAGTCTGAATCGCTCTACACACACACACAGACAGACAGACACACACACACACACACACATACACCACGACCCTCGTCTCGATTCCCCCCTCTATGTTAAAACATTTAGTCAAAACTTGACTAAATGTAACAAAGTTAAAAAAAACAAAGGATTACTGTACTCACCAATACAAAGACGACACAAGACGATTACGAATTTTCGCTTCTGGAAGCTTCATCAGGAAAAGAACACAAAAGACAACAAGTCGCGTAAGGCGAAAATACAACATTTAGTCAAGTAGCTGTCGAACTCACAGAATGAAACTGAACGCAATGCCATTTTTCAGCAAGACCGTATACTCGTGGCATCGTCAGTCCACCGCTCATGGCAAAGGCAGTGAAATTGACAAGAAGAGCGGGGTAGTAGTGGCGCTAAGAAGGATAGCACGCTTTTCTGTACCTCTCTTTGTTTTAACTTTCTGAGCGTGTTTTTAATCCAAACATATCATATCAATATGTTTTTGGAATCAGGAACCGACAAGGAATAAGATGAAAGTGTTTTTAAATTGATTTCGACAATTTAATTTTGATAATAATTGTTATATATTTAATTTTCAGAGCTTGTTTTTAATCCAAATATAACATATTTATATGTTTTTGGAATCCGAAAATAATGGAGAATAAGATGAACGTAAATTTGGATCGTTTTATAAATTTTTATTTTTTTTTACAATTTTCAGATTTTTAATGACCAAAGTCATTAATTAATTTTTAAGCCACCAAGCTGAAATGCAATACCGAAGTCCGGGCTTCGTCGAAGATTACTTGACCAAAATTTCAACCAATTTGGTTGAAAAATGAGAGCGTGACAGTGCCGCCTCAACTTTCACGAAAAGCCGGATATGACGTCATAAAAGACATTTATCAAAAAAATGAAAAAAACGTCTGGGGATTTCATACCCAGGAACTCTCATGTCAAATTTCATAAAGATCGGTCCAGTAGTTTAGTCTGAATAGCTCTACACCGCACACACACAGACACACAGACACACAGACACACACACACACACACACACACACACACACACGCACGCACGCACACACACCACGACCCTCGTTTCGATTCCCCCTCTACGTTAAAACATTTAGTCAAAACTTGACTAAATGTAACAAAAAGCAGATGCAACACGGAACGAACAGGGTTTGAAAGAAAATGGAGGGGAAACACGCAAAAAGGGGAAGGAACTCTAGGAACGGAAATGAATGAAAGGGGAGAGAAGTGGTTGGATGATGTCAAGGGCACAGGCATACAGACTAAAAGTAATACACACTCATAAAGGGGGGGGGGGGAAGAAAAAACACACGCACGCAAACACACACACACACACACACACACACACACACACACACACACACACACACACACACACACACACACACACACACACACACACACACACACAAAACCAAACACATAAACATACACAGAAAGAAACACACACAACACACACACAGATACAAATACACATACACACGTACCGTAAATCCACAGTATGTTTGGGGAATACAAGTACATCACATTTTCGCATTCAAACCGTCAGGTGTGGATGTGCCCAGGGATAAAATGAAATTCGACTCTACTTGTTTTCTGTCTGTGGAGGTGCTGTACATTTGCCAGACACCTTTCACACGTGCATCAAGGAAGGTGTGGTTACTGCTGTTGAAATGTTGGGCAACAGACCTACAGCGGCGATGCCGAATATCTGCCAGATGTTCGGTGAAGCGGGTAGAGAGGGTTCTTTCGGTCTCACCAGTGTAGAGTACTTTGGGGCCTTGGAGACAGGATATGGCATAGATGAGGTTGCGGCTGGTGCAAGAGAACGTGCGTTTAATTTTGAAATCTTTTTGGGGGCCGGTCAGAGTGGTAGAATGGCAAATGTGGGGGCAGGTGTGGCAACGAGGGTTCTGGCATGCGTTTGTGCCGGGTTGTAGGGGAACTGGCGAACGAAGAGAGGATCGAACCAGGGAATCTCAAGGTTGCAGTCCCGTCGGGAGGCCAACAAGGGTGGCAGGCTGAAAGTGTCACCAACAGAGGGGCCGGACTTAAGGATGAACCAATTAGTTTTCAGAATGTGGCGAACAGGTAGGTTGTGGGGATGGTGGGTCAGAACTGCCACAGGTCTGTCTGATCTGTCTGAGGTGGATGATGGCTGCAGAGCTTCCTGTCTCGGTATACGACGAACTTTATTCAAGGCCACATTCAAGAGGCTGGATGGGTAGTCACGTTGAAGGAAGAAATCAGACATTTCTGCTGCTTTCTCTTCAAAGTCATCTGTGTCAGAACAGATGCGGCGCAGTCTGAGAAACTGGGAAAATGGAATGCTCCGGATGGTGGAAGAAGGGAATGGAAAGTAAGGTAGGTGTGAGCATCAGTGTCTTTGTAATGAACACTGGTGGACAGAATGCCGTCAGACAGGGAAATGTTCAGATCCAGAAAGACGACTGCGGAAGGAGAGATATCAAAGGTGAATTTGATGGAGGGATGGTAGTTGCTGACAAAATGTATGTAATCAGTGAGGTCAGACAACGAGAGAGAGGTGGCACCGAGGCAATCATCGATGTAGCGTTTGCACAGTTCAGGCTGAGGTCCAGTGTAAGTGGAACGAATCTGGGATTCCAGGTGGCCCATGAATAGTAATCAATTTCAATAAGACATAAGACATAAGATCATTTATTGTCCATACAATTAATTACAATGGATGAAAAAGTGTGGTTCATCTGCTCTTAAAACAACCAAAACAACATTGTGACAACAACCTTAAAAAACAAAAACAAGAACAGTAAAACATACGAAGTAAGAACACCCAAAGTACTCCAGACAGGCACGTCCGCCACATCCATACTGCACACACACACACACACACACACACACACACACACACTGTCGGATGCCACATGAAACAATTATCTGCAATTTTCTGTTTTTATCATAAATACTTAGGCCTCTCCCGTTATTGACTATCCCAGCCAGACTTTCATCAGTTCATCAGTTCGGGTTTTTATTGCATGACAAAGTACACGGGAGCAAACCTGGATGCAGATCAGTGTATCATTGGTTGTTTTTGTCTTCCCTTTCCGTTTCTGTAGGAAAAAGCACTAACAACAACAGTGTGTGTGTGTGTGTGTGTGTGTGTGTGTGTGTGTGTGTGTGTGTGTGTGTGTGTGTTCATAATATGCTTGATCAAACACAAAACAGCGTTGTTTAGCCGCAGCTTCTGCAAAAAAAGTAGAGAAGTTTGCTACGAGTCCCCAGGCAGCACGTGTCGCACTCACATAACCACACACTTTCCTTGCTGGGGTCATCTGTTTGCAGTTCTAAAAATAGATGTAACCTCGGTGTGGTTTATGGCTGCAGAGGCGAAAAACTTATAGAAGGAATGTTTGGGACGACAAACAACAGTTTCATGGAAGTTTTCAGCGAGATATGCGTTTATCGCTTAGGAAGGCGGTGACACTTGCCGCATTCGTAGCTGCCTTGCTTTTAGTGAACGTTTTGATCGGGTTTAAGTTGTCTTTCTCGGGTATCGAAAACTCTGAAAAAGTTTTGGGACACTTGAGGCATGACAATGGCGAACCACTCTCAAGTGGTTCCCCGCTCCACGATTCACTCGGACAGGACGTCCAGTCGAGGCAGCAAAGAAGTGCCAAGTCCGTACCACGTCCATTCCTGATTGACAATCTGGAGCCTGGTGCAGAGGTGAAGAGTCGCATTTCCAACGGGGCACAAAAAGGAAAATTGTCAACGGAGTTGGCGAAAAGCCAGCGGCTTTCCCACGCTCGGCCGACGGAGCTGGGGGATATTTTCATCAGTGTGAAAACAAGTGGCAAGTTCCACGCGACCCGTCTGCAGCTAGTGTTGCAGACTTGGTATCTGCTGGCGAGGGAGCAGGTAACTATGTTTGGCGTGTGTGTGTGTGTGTCTGTGTGTCTTTGAATTATTAAAGTTTAAACTGCTATAAAAGCTTGATTATGCCCCCCCCCCCCCCCCTTTCTTTCGTTTTCTTTTGGTGAGTTAGAATTTAATTTTTTTTTAAATCACATCACAGTTATACAACATATGCTTATGACTACTAGGTCTTTTGTGTTGTACTTTGTATCCCCTTGGCAAACCTGATTGTGTTAGGTTATAATGGTATTTTAAATCCCCCCCCTTTTAAACCACACCCCCCTTTTAAACCCCCCCCCCAACAAATTCTCTCTCTCTTTCTCTCTCTCTTTCTCTCTCTCTCTCTCTCTCTCTCTCTCTCTCTCTCTCTCTCTCTCTCTCTCTCTCTCTCTCTCTCTCAGTGTCTGCATGTTTGTATATTTTTTCTGTCTTTTCTTTAGTGCAAAACTGCAATGCACTTGGTAACTTTTTTTTTTTTTAGTTTTACAGGTTTTGTTACTACATACATGTATTAGTAATACTGGTTTAAAATTTTGTTATTTTCAGACATATTTCTTCACAGACAAAGATGATCCTGCAATAAGTCAATCAACAGGTGAGAATAACTTCTACTTCCAGTCTTATGTGAAGCCACTGATATTTTATGACCGCAGCACTGATTTTTTTCTTCATTATACTATGTACCGGTATATATATATGACTAGACTAGAATGAATACCCGCTTCGCCGGGTAGCCGGCTTCGCCGGGAAGAAGTACTTAGAGCCGTACGCCGGCTTCGCCGGGTCCGAACAATGGACCCGCCAAGCTTAGGTCCCTCCCAGATTCGTGGAATGGGAACAGCACGAAAATGATTCAGTGGCCATAATGCCATTCCTGACCATATCGAGTCCCATCCTTGTCGACGAATGTAACCGTGTTAATCACCTTTGGAGGCGAACTCCACTCAAACAGGATTGAGCAATTTATAGCTTATCTGTAAGCCCTTTTGAACTGTTATGGCTTTTCAAAGGAAGGCCAGTACATACAAATACACAAAAGCCGCCAGACCACATCACAAACAGAACTGAACAATCCCCAGGTGTTGCTCACATAGAGAGACACACACACACACACACACACACACACAAACACAGAGAAGCCGTATCTATAGAGAGATAGATGACAGTGTATTTTTCGCGTGGCTATAAATTGATTCGACCTTTGCACTTTTACAGTGAGGATAATTTACGGGTCCAATTTACGTTCTGGACACTGCGGTGACCTTCTAAAAATAGTAACAGAACGCCGGGAATATCCGAAGACGCCCCACTCATACTATAGTGCACCATACGAAGGAAGGGAGGTAAACGCTGAAAACCTGGAGAAGATGAGAAGATAAGGAAGAGTTACTTATAATGGTGAAATGAACACAAAAACCAAAATCGGTTCAGCGCTGCGCGCTGAGAGCACGTGTTGAAATATCTCATCGATGATATTGTGTCCGGGGTGTAGCTGAATACGGTGTCCAAATTTGAAAAAGATCCACCGAGAACTTTGGCTTTGGTGTGTCGGTATGGGGGCCCGGGTAGCTGAGGTGGAACCAAAATAGCTGAGGTGGAACCAAAATCGGTTCAGCGCTGCGCGCTGAGAGCACGTGTTGAAATATCGACCAGGTTGTGTCCTGTCCCGGGTCTACCTGAATATGCCCACCAAATTTGAAGCAGATCCATCGAGAACTTTGGCCGTGCATCGCGAACTCACACACAGACACACACACACACACAGACAGACAGACACAAGTCGTATATATAGATGATTGCCCGCTTCGCCGGGTACCGGCTTTGCCGGGATACCCGGCTTTGCCGGGAAGAAGTAGAGTCAAATACTTGGCTTCGCCGGGAAGAAGTAGAGGAATACCCGGCTTTGCCGGGATGAAAGCGTTGTGGACAGTGACCTTCTAAAAATAGTAACGGGAATATCCGGCTGCGCCGGGATAAAAGCATTGTGGACAGTGACCTTCTAAAAATAATAACGGGAATATGGATTGACGCCACACAAAGGAAGGGAGATAAACGCAAAACACTGGAGAAGATAAGGAAGAGTTACTGGGAATGGATCTGGGAAGATGAACAGAAAAACCAAAATCGGTTCAGCGCTGCGCGCTGAGAGCACGTGTTGAAAATTCTCATTGACCAGGTTGTGTCCGGGGTCTACCTGAATATGCCCACCAAATTTGAAGCAGATCCATCGAGAACTTTGGCCGTGCATCGCGAACACACACACATACACACAGACAGACACAAGTCGTCTATAGATACTAGATAGATAGATACACATGGATGATTTCATTTTTAAGGTGTTTCAACTGTTGACTCCATCAGTTCATGAGTCAGACGCAGAAAGAACAAGTCGCGTAAGGCGAAATTACTACATTTAGTCAAGCTGTGGAACTCGCAGAATGAAACTGAACGTAGTCCGCCGCTAGTGAAAGTGACGAGCCTGTTTGGCGCTGTAGCGGTTGCGCTGTGCTTCATAGCACGCTTTACTGTACCTCTCTTCGTTTTAACTTTCTGAGCGTGTTTTTAATGCAAACATATCATATCTATATATGTTTTTGGAATCAAGAACCGACAAGGAATAAGATGAAATAGTTTTTAAAACGATTTCGGAAATTTAATTTTAATCATAATTTTTATGTTTTTAATTTTCAGAGCTTGTTTTTAATCCAAATATAACATATTTATATGTTTTTGGAATCAGAAAATGATGAAGAATAAGATGAACGTACATTTGGATCGTTTTATAAAAAAATTTTTTTTTTTACAATTTTCAGATTTTTAATGACCAAAGTCATTAATTAATTTTTAAGCCACCATGCTGAAATACAATACCGAAGTCCGGCCTTCGTCGAAGATTGCTTGGCCAAAATTTCAATCAATTTGATTGAAAAATGAGGGTGTGACAGTGCCGCCTCAACTTTTACAAAAAGCTGGATATGACGTCATCAAAGACATTTATGGAAAAAAAGAAAAAAACGTCCGGGGATATCATTCCCAGGAACTCTCACGTCAAATTTCATAAAGATCGGTCCAGTAGTTTGGTCTGAATCGCTCTACACACACACAGACAGACACACATACACACACACACACACACACACACACACACACACACATACACCACGACCCTCGTTTCGATTCCCCCCTCTACGTTAAAACATTTAGTCAAAACTTGACTAAATGTAAAAAAGGAAAAATTAGAAAGACATCTGCACAGGGCAAAGAGAACGTGAACATTGGTAACATTTGGAAGTTTATTTTTATCATCATGAAATGAAAGAAAATATGTTATTCGTACTTGACTGTGCATGCTGATGTGGCATGCATTCACCTATTTTTTGTTGTGAATACTTTTTGCTTCAGCCTTTTTACGGTGTAAAGGAAGTAAACCGTGTTTTTATCATGGCACCTTGTTGTGACCTGTTGTTGTGGAGCGTTATTTAACTACCTTTACGCGTGAGACTCACGTGCTCTTTTCTGTGTCCTGGTTTTGGTGTGAGCGCTGCAAAACTGCGTCGTAAGTTTTAGAATACGTGTGACTCATGTGTTTTTAGTTAATGTCAGCTAGTTCCCTGCTATTTTTTGTAAAATAGACTGTTCCTTGGAAGAAGCATGCACGAAGTACGTGATCAGTTACTGATTGGTTGTAAATAATAGTTTCACCCAAGCCTGTTTTATGGAATGTTGTTGGTTGGTCAATATGGTGACCTTTTACCTTTAAAATGAACTATTCCATGTTAGGTTGTTTTTTTCTATAAATATTACTGTTTGACTTCCTCTCATCAGTCGATCTGAGGGTTTTTATGGAAGTGTTTGGATTTTCTTTCTGTAACATACCAAGGTTAACAAGTAAACCAATGGAGTGTTTCTTGTGATGTTTTTAACGTCAACATAATGTTTTTGGAGACAGTTTTATCTCAAGTGTGAATTGTTTTGTGCCCTTCGTTTGAGAGGCTACACGTTTTTGGTACTCTGGTCAACCCACACAGCGCATAAGTTTTTTATCGCAATATACAATACTGTATCATAATATGCATTACTGATATCTAGTAATCAGATGTAGAGTAATAAAACCAGTATTTTTGTGCGTTATCGCTTGTAACCTGTGTTTGTCATTTCGTATGAACAATTTGTAGTACCAGCCTCGCACACGAAGGCGCGCACATTGACAATGACATGATGAACGGTAATTTGTAAGATTAAGAGCCATTATTTGTGTGGGTTAGATTTGTCTTGGTTGTATTGATCTCTTCTGTCTATCCATACATCCACGCAAAATAGTTTTGTAAAGTTCTGAAGAATGGTCGCCTGAGAGTCATGATTCATTGATTGTTCATCATGAATTTTTTAGATAGTAAGTACAGTTTTCTTGGTGAAAATTTTGGCATAATAATGAATAGAAATGCACTATAACTATTAGTATTAACTGAATTAATAGAACAAAACGCTGTTTTAAAATTAAAGACAAAGCACAATGACAGAAGACTGTGTCTGAACCTTATGATTTTGTTTATCCAGAATTTTGTATTAGACTAGAGTTTTTTTCTCAATTCTTATACGAATTATAAATATATATAATGAATTTTTTTTATATATATATACAGTTTCCTGTTCTGCTCGATTTCTTCTTTTTTTTTTAGTCTTTCTGTTGCCTGTTTCTCCAGCTTATATTTGATTGATAATACTTTCAATAGCAGTATAACAGTGAAGCTAGAAATAATTTTCAGTTATAAGATCAACAAGTTGAAACGCAAATAAAACAAAACAGCAAGTTTGAGTTAAAATGAATTTGATATACATGTGGATTGGAATTTAATGTTTAAGTCTGTTGATGCATAATCGTACGTTACTCTGTGTGTTGGCAACCTGCTTTCAACATTGCTAGATGATACTGATACTAATAGTGAACTATCACAGAATTAAAGCTGTGGTCTATTTATGACTTTCCGGGGCTACGAGGGGCTATAGGGATAAAATCATGTACAGAATTCTGTACAGCAAACGCTACCCAAAACCCCATCTGTACGGCGTGTATGACCTTGAGAGCTTCAGTCAACGCTTGAAATTTGCAGTGGTAACATCCGGTTTGCTTTCTCAGAGCTGAGCATATTTGTCGAGAAGGATCGAGCAGAAAAATTAAACGACTTGGTAGGGATTCGAACTCGGGGCCTCGAAATGTCGGGGCCGATGTCTTAACCGCTAGGCCACTTCACCTGTGTTTTCAAAGATAAAAAAATTGATAATTTTATATCATTCTACGCTTGAATTACCATTCATGCGTTGCAAAAACATAAAAATTGCTTTTAAAATTTGCCTTTATTTGCAAACATGTTTCACGGAATCGCAGTACATGTTTACACCGTCATGTTACATGACATTCGCGCCATGCAAATAGCTGCGATATCTCTATATTTTACAACATGCAAGAAAAATGACAAGAACAGTAATTCAGTATTGGCGTTAACCGGTAATTACCGGTATTTTACCGGTTGAAATGAGAAAATACCGGAACAAAAATGGCTGCCGATGTGACCTACCGGTTGAGTTTGGAACTACCGGGGTTTTTTCGCTGGTAAAACAACTAAACCAGTAGTTTTGAGTGGTTACTCTTACTGGTTTCAATGACCAGCCTACCGTTTTTTCTGGACTGTTTGCATCATAACCGTTTGCGTACCGGTTTGAAAAAATACTAGCGCCATCACTGGTAATTGAATCTCTCCAAAGCTCTGTGCAGTTGAAAACAGACATCTAAGAAATAGTGATACATGTATTCACTTCTGAACAATGGGCGGATAGAGATATAAATCGTGCTGCTTCAAGAATAACGTAACATGAGTTCATATCAATGTTTTTCCTTCTTTTTCTCGATTGGCGCGGTAGCCTAGTGGTTAGGACATGAGACTCGAGGTCGAGAGTTCGACTCTTCGCCGGGGCGTTTATTTTTTCCCTTTGATCTCTCTTGAAGATAAAATATGATCAGTCTTGAGAGAGCAAACCGGATGTTATCCCTGCAAAATTCAAGCGTTGACTGAATCTCTCAAGGTCATACACGCCGTATTGGTGGGGTTTCGGGTAGCGTTTGCTGTACAGAATTCTGTACATGATTGTTTCCCTATTTTTCAACCTCGTAACCCCAGAAAGTCATAAATAGACCACAGCTTTAACAACCACATATTGTATGGTGACAATGGGCTTCACGATAAGTTAGATTACACTGTATTATTGAAACTGTTAGATAGCAAGTTTGCCAGGTCAAGTCGTAATAGTGACCTTTAGCCAAGCAGTTCACAGCTCGGAAGGAAACGCATCAAGTACTATATATTGTCATGATGTTCCAATCAATGTGGTTAATCCTGAAACCTATGACAATGAAGCTAGAATTATAAGTACATATAACATGAACTTAAGACACTTGAACATTTGAACTAGTTCTACTGTACTTGATGGAGTATTCATTTCCTGACATGATTACTGCATAGGACTGTTACTGACCTCATTATGAATCTGAGTATTATTCATTGTTAGACTGAAAGTGGACAATCTGAATGAATTGCCATTGCCTTATTATCAATATCATTATCAATACTTTGCTGAAGAGTCTTCTGTTACTGTTAGCGTGTATACTATTGATGTTTCCCGGTCTGTTAATGTTATTGTTACACTAACAAGTTTCAAAGTCTGAGTCTTGTACACAATTTTTTAATGCTAATGTTATTGTTACACTAACAAGTTTCAAAGTCTGAGTCTTGTACACAATTTTTTAATGCTAATGTTATTGCGAAAGGTGTCTTAATTCATTAACCCCTTCACTGCCCACCCCGTATGTAATACGTGGTCATTTTCGGTTTGTCATACGCCCATAACCGTATCTCATACGTGGGATTTGTGTCAACAACATTTCAGGACATTTCTGAAAACTAAATGGGAGGTAACCACTGTCCAAGTACTTGTAGGGGTTCTAAACACAGTTCTTTCCCATAGACCGTTCGGATAAGTTACTACCACGTGTTGAAAACTGTGTTAGAAATGTAGAACCGACTATAGCATTCAGCCGCCATTCACAATGGCGGCCGAAAGTCGGACCTCAACTCGTAGACCTGTTTTCAAGCGATACAGTGTTCTGGAAGCTCTACAAGAAGTGATTTATGGATTACCACACAGAAGAATACTTTTATGGGCTGTAATGTGAGTACCTGATGTTTGACACCAGTTTTAGCAGTGTTTTGTGTGGTTTTACGTGCTGCAATGTGTGTGTGTGTGTAAGTCCGGAAACTGTAATTTTTGACAAAAATGGTCATTATATCAATTTTTACTGTGACAATCACAAACAAAGTCCAATGATCATGTCATCCTATAATAGCCAAGGGTATAAGCAAAACACATGCCAAAGATCTAAGAGATATCTCAATAAATGATCGAGCAGTGAACAGATTAGTGAACCTACCGAAGAAAGAGAAATTTTGCCCTGGCACACAGCAACACCAAAATGCTGTTATACTGTGGCAGTGAAGGGGTTAAAGATATGGAGATTTTACTGTGAAGAAGGCATACAAAGTTATACACTGTAACATCCTCTTTTCTTTGTGTAAATGTTCATGCATAAGAAGAATTCTTAATTTACAGTCTGGGCTGTCTTACTTTTTTAGGCACCGGCCATCCATTGTATTTACTCTGAAAAAATAATCTGGACAAGCTATCAGAACAGAATTTTTGGTTTAGATTTTTGTTGTTGAAAAAAAATCAATGTAAAAGCAGAATGCATCAATTTTTTTTAATTTTTTTTTCCTTCTTTTCTTTACTTTATTTAAGGCAAAATAGATCATTGGATGATTACTGGGTGTTAATGTACACTTGTGTTTTGATTCGTTTACATTCCCAACAGAGGCAAGATGTACTAGTAGTATTACTAAATTATTACTAGATTTGTGGCTAATGACTTGTCATGTATTTAGGTATTCATGAGGTTAAAGGTGGTCGTCTACATTTTTGCTTTTTTTCAATAATCTTATGGTTAGATTTCGCTAAAAAGTTATGTCAGATGATGAATGAACCATGGGGAAAAAAGTTATAGAAAAAAAAATATGTAAAAAAAGATTATATTTTTGGGTAGCGTGACTCACGCTTCCAAGATTTTGTTTTCTGTTTGCTGAGAACATGTGCTTTGCCTAAAAATACTAACCAATCAAATTCATGTCACTATGCTTATTGCCACTCCCAGACAAGTGCAGCAACAGTTTGACACTGGAGCGCTGTCCACGCTTTTTTTTAAACGCACGAAATGCACGGGATTTGAGAGGAGTTTTGCGCTTGGCATTTTCCAAATAAGGATATCCTAGCTACTATGAGTACTACGCTGGAATACTACAATGAATTTTCAAACGGCTACACTGGCTTCGTCTTTCCTGATCGAAAGGGGGTGTAGTGTTGATATAAATTTGTAGATAATAGACTCTGCATTTTAATGGTCAAATGGCGATTTCGGTATAAAAATGTAGACAAGGACCTTTAACCTCTATACTCCTTTCAGCAGTTATATGAAGGAAACTCTGTACCCCCAAGATAGGGGAAAATGCTGGTTGGCTTGTTGACAGTGTGTGTACTCATGGTACGCACATGTAGCGCTGTCAATATTTGTTGAGCGGGGTGGATACGTCGCTCAATCAGTAACACACTGACTTTGTAACCAGTTCATCGCTAGTTTGCGATTTTCCCATAGTCAACATTCATTGGCATTGCAGATTCTAAGCCGACAGAATCGTACCACCCTCGCCACAGGAGCTTGTATCCAATCGCCGGTCGATCATTATTTACTCCTTATTCCATTTATTTACTCCTTAGTTCCATACAGTCTACTACTACTATTTGAGTTGTTCTTTGCTATTGGTGACAAAACAGTGGAAACTTACTGAAAATTTCAAAATGCAGCTACAACCTGGAAAATACTATTCCTGTCAAGTGGAGCCCTTGTGTTATTTGAGTCTAAAAAGAAAATGTCAGGAACTTTTATGGTTCGGACAAAAAAGCAGACTGACTGGTGGGGGTCACAATGGAGTAACCTGCAGTACTTTGTGACACCAAATTTACACAGCATATCTATAAACTAATTCTGTGAAACAATTTGAGTAAACTCCATGAAAACAGAGTGTTTGCTGTTAGTTTGTCATGTATTGAAGAATTTTTGATGTACAGTTTAGTGTTGTTAGGTTCAGTAATTTTGTGACACCGTTTGCAGGTTACCTTGTAGTTTGATCTTTTTATGGCAACACAACTGCTTACAGCAGGGCAGGGATATTTTGGTCAGTTATTGTTTAAAAGGGTGTAACTTGGAATACCTACAGATTATTAGAATCAAATGCAAACTACTGCTCAAATGTATTAAAACAGAAAGAGGTAACCTGCAAATCACGCGACACCAAATTGCCAATACTTGTGCATGTATTACGCTGTACTGGTGCAATCAATCAAATTATGCTACAAACGAATGTTATAAAGGAGACAATACCAACACAAACAGTTCTGCAACTTTATTGCCAAAAAACAGCGAAGAGTGCCACCTAAACTTCGCAGAACTATTATCTGTGGTCACCTGCGTACGAATGAAACCATTCGAGAATGGCCGGTCGCTGCATAGCTCCCGATAATTTTTAAGTCCTGTGCTCTAAAATAACTATACTATCAACTTTAACATCAATAATTTTACGAAGTAAGCATTAAGGAAACTTGTGCAACTTACCTGAACTTTCAGTTTTCGCAAAATCAATGCGATACGGTTGATTTTCAGGACGAAACCGGTGGCACAGAGACATTTCGCGCCGCGAAAGTAACCTGCGAACGGAGTTACCTCGCTTCTGTGACACGTCATCAATTTTGCCGTACACAAACTTTTCTATGTAGTACACAAAACTCGGGACATCATCACTATTTGTGTGTTTACCCTGCCGTCTTCCGGACTGAGGCCGCACGAGAACAATCCATGCTCAACTGCGCGAGCGAAGAAATGAAAATCGGGGTAACCTGGCGAACGTTTGTGACGGCAGATACGAAAGTCACCGTTGCGAGGTACACAGATGTATATTCACGCGACCAAATATCTTCATCTATCGATAATGATGCCATGATTTGAAAATAAAAATATGTGTTTGCCTTCCTGGCGCTCAGGCCGGCAAATTGTCTTTCTTCAGTGGATCGGATTTGTGACGACGCGCGTTCGAAGGTTACCAGTTTTTTATCGGACGCAGCACGCGAGCAGGAGAGGGTCAGTTGTCCAAATAAGATTTTGTGCAGTTTAATCCAAGTATAAGTTATCGTTGAATGATAACAGTTATCCTTTCTAGAGCAGCTGTCGGTTTGAAATGTGTTGTGAACATGGCAGGGGTCTGTCATTCCACGTTTTGGCCGCCATTTTGTGAACAAAAAACGAAAACAAACAGGAATAAGTGCTACTTCTGTCATATTATTTTCCTTCATGGTGATTTTGTTGATACTGCTACATCAGTAGAATGCAGTAATTATCTTATTTTGTCACCATCATTCCCCGTAATTTAAAAAATTGATTTTACTTGATGTCACCCACCGCAGTCACCATTACTACATTAGCAAAGAACAACTCATTTACTATTAAATAGTAGTAGTAAGGGTAAGCATGCAGCAGTAAATAATAAGCATGCAGGAGTAAATAGTTATCGACCGGTGGTTGGATACAAGCTCCTGTGACCCTCGCCAGCAAATACATGCAAAAAGACAGATGTGCACGTTGAACTTGAAGATACCAAGTTTCCAGCCAAAGTCTACGGGCTTTGAAACAAACAGATACATGTACCCAGTAAATAAAAATTAGAATGCATAGCAACCCTTGAAAATGGCATCATGCTAACCTATGTGGCAGGGTAAAAAAGCCTGTGTGGCATACAAAACTCTCCGAGTACCTGTTACCCAGAAAGTAAAAAGCTCCAGAATTAAGGCATAAGGAATAAGATACACATATATATCTATAATACTGTATGTTGAGTTTGCACATATGTCTGCTGTGTGTGCAGGTGGTCACCTTGTAAACACCAACTGCACTCCAAGTCATACCAGGTAAGCAGAGAGAGGAAGAGGTGTCTAAAACTATTTTATAGACTGGAAGATTATCTTTCGTACAGCTGATCTTTTTTAACAAAAGACAGGAAGGGGGAATGAGAGAGAAATGGATGGATTTTAAAAAAATTGTACATGTTATTATCTGTACAAGGGAGGAAAGGAAGAAATTAAAAATTAGGAAAAGAATCAGTTGCATTGTAGCTATCTCTACAAGTTCTGGATTAGCAATATCTTTGTCTTTGCAATTATCCAGATATATTTTTGAGTGAGAAGAACTTACAGGACTAGTGAACAAGACAGTATACTTAATCAGCGCTGAAAGTCCACGAAATGGGGCACTGGCCTTTTGCTAGTACTTCTCATAATTTACTAGCCAAACCAACCATTTGTTTCAGCAATTTGGCGAGTAGATTTACCTTTCTACTTGCCATTTACATGTTTCTACGAGTAAAATACTCGCCACTTTCAGGCCTGTTAATAATAATGTTTTCCGCTTTTTCAGGCAGTCTCTTTGTTGCAAGACATCTGTTGAATTTGATGCGTATCTGGCTTCCAAGAAGAGGTAAGTATTACATACTCCTTTACTGCAATGACTAATGAGGTGGAGTGGGAAAAGGATCACGATGGTGCTTGTGGAAGGGAAGAAATAATAAGGAAGTAATAAGGAGTTTTCTATGAAATTTTAAAAGAAACTCCAGTAATCAGAAACTAACCCTACCAGAGCTTTTTGTTCAGCTGAGTGAGAACTGTGTCAGGGAGGTGACCGTTTAAAACCCATGAATAAAAGGTGGATTTGGAACGAGAACCAGAGAGTGCACTTAGTTTAAACTGTCCAACCTTGTAGTGCAGTCTCCTGTAAGTCATCTCTTGATGTTGCTAGTAAGCAAAAGGTCATGTTAGAACAGTGACTGATTGAGTTAACAAAAACATTTTTTACAAAGGAAACAACCTTTTTACGACTCCAAAAATCTGAGGGCAAATCATGTCTTTGGAAGAGGGAGAGTCCTAAAGCAGAGGTGAAAATTACAGACATTTTGAACAGAAAATCCAATAAAGTAGGGCCTAATAGGGGAATCCGTAGTAAACTTTCTCAATTCTGCTGTATGCTTTATGCGAGTGTGAACTGTGTGGCAGATGGATGTGTCATTTTGATGATGACACCTATGTGAACATCCCTGAGCTGGTAGACCTGCTGAAGCGCTACAAGCATACGGAGGACTGGTACCTAGGCAAACCCAGCCTGCGTCACCCTATGGAGGTCAATGATGTCTACAACCCGGGGGTACGTGCCTTGTGTTTTATTGGTTTGCTGAATGTAAATTGGAAAGTGACTGATTTTCAATTTAATTCAGAGGAATGCAAAATGCTCAAAACTTCCTCAGACTTGGAGTTACATCTCTGTTGTTGATGAACACTTAATTGCCATACTTCTTCTTCTTCTTCGTCGTTCGCTCAGACAGCAACTCCGGAGGCCCTGATGAAGGCTGCTGTACGCTGGAGGCTCTCCATGGGTCCATAGAGTTTGTCATACTAACAAGCTCATCCGCTTTATTATTTTTAAAGTTTGTTTTTTTAACTAGTGAATAAAGCAATGTTGTTTTTTTGCAGTTTTTGTGTGTGTATTTTTTCTTTTCTTTTTTTTTCTTTGCAGAGACAAAAATCAGTTACCATTACACGCCATTTCTTTTGTGACTCTGTTCTAACAAGGACAACATTGCCTTTTTTCAGTCACCTTTGGGGAACTAACCTTTTATTAGCTGTTTTTGCAAGTATGACCCTGAGTGCATGCATCTACAGATATGTGTAAACTGACTTGTGTAACCTCGGCTGCTTTTGAAACATATCCCCGCGACATGGAAAATGGCACACCAGACAAGCTGGAACCAGGTTCTGCATTTACTTCAGCTCAGGGCTCTGGAACATTTAAGCTGGTTTTGAAGCGCTGTTTTGGGGCCTTGCGTTATCTGCTGCATAATTATAGTGCTGCATTTGTATCTAAATCTTGTATTGTGTGCTGGTGAGCTTGAAAGCTTTGGTTTACCAGAGGTACTTTTTTTTTGCGAGAATGATGCTTTCCTAAATACTTAAGTTGAGGGCTATGATTTACATGAAGTAATTTTGTTGAGAGAATAGTGTTTTCCTGAATATTGTTTTATTCAGTAGATTTGAGAGAAAAGTTAAGGCATTTTAATAAATTGAGTTCAATACTTTTTGCTTGTAACCGAGCTTCCACAGAAACTGGTCATGTGTTGATGGAAACCAGTTCATCAAACCAAGAGTATCAACGGGATAATTAAGATCTGTGAAATATCAAGCTGCAATTTTACTTCACCTGTTTGCAGATACACAATGTAATATTTCAGCTCTTAGAAAGAGATACATGTACAGAAAATTGCCAGATCGTGGGAGATGCATCAGTGTGTCTGTGTAAATATGTATGTGTCTATGTGTTTGGTGAGAAAGGATCTTTTGTTTTTATTGACTCACATGCGTAGCAAAAGTGAGTCTATGTACTCACCCGAGTCGTCCGTCCGTCCGTCCGTCCGTCCGTCCGGACGTCCGTCCGTCCGGACGTCCGTCCGGAAAACTTTAACGTTGGATATTTCTTGGACACTATTCAGTCTATCAGTACCAAATTTGGCAAGATGGTGTATGATGACAAGGCCCCAAAAAACATACATAGCATCTTGACCTTGCTTCAAGGTCAAGGTCGCAGGGGCCATAAATGTTGCCTAAAAAACAGCTATTTTTCACATTTTTCCCATTTTCTCTGAAGTTTTTGAGATTGAATACCTCACCTATATATGATATATAGGGCAAAGTAAGCCCCATCTTTTGATACCAGTTTGGTTTACCTTGCTTCAAGGTCAAGGTCACAGGAGCTCTTCAAAGTTGGATTGTATACATATTTTGAAGTGACCTTGACCCTGAACTATGGAAGATAACTGTTTCAAACTTAAAAATTATGTGGGGCACATGTTATGCTTTCATCATGAGACACATTTGGTCACATATGATCAAGGTCAAGGTCACTTTGACCCTTATGAAATGTGACCAAAATAAGGTAGTGAACCACTAAAAGTGACCATATCTCATGGTAGAAAGAGCCAATAAGCACCATTGTACTTCCTATGTCTTGAATTAACAGCTGTGTGTTGCATGACCTTGGATGACCTTGACCTTGGGTCAAGGTCACATGTATTTTGGTAGGAAAAATGTGTAAAGCATGTGAGTCGTATGGGCTTTGCCCTTCTTGTTTTAAGCTTGATATATAATATTATGTCAACCATTTTTTCCAGGCTAAGGTCACTTTTTGGTTTGCAACTGGTAGTGGATTCTGTGTGAGTCGCGGTCTGGCGTTAAAGATGATGCCTCATGCTGGGTAAGAAATATATATTGTCCTTTTTTTATTGCTGTTGTGGTCGTCTTAACTGCTTCTTCACTTCGTTTTTATTTGTTAGTTTTTCAAGATGTTTCGGGTATTTCCTTTGAATTTTGGAACTTTGTCAGTTCTTCAATTTGTTTGATGTTGTTTTTTCCTGTTGTTGAGTGTTTGACCAGATGTCTTTTGTCATTGTATGTCAAGTATGCAGAAACTTGTTTCAAAAACCTTGAGTTTCATGTTTAGTATTTGTGTTCTGGTAACGTGGATATTGTTCTGTCTTTGTGCAGTAATTGTACATTTCCTGTATAGCTTGATTTTCTTTGTGTTGTGTTAAATAATTTTTGTTTGAACTAATTTTTGTAGTACTTTATGTTATGTTTGGATAGTGAATAGTACGCTTTGATGGTCAGTGTATTTTGATATGTTCATTTCTGTTCGCATGTTATGGTTTGTTCCTATGTTATGGTTGTTGTTGCTTTTGTTTTACTTATGATTTGTTAAACCTTGTTATTTTAGCGGAGGTCGTCTGAAAGCCATCGGGGATAAACTTCGCCTACCTGATGACTGTGTGATAGGGTATATTATTGGTAAGATGTTTATCTGATTGCTATGATAGATTTTTTAACTGTTTGACTCTAGTCTAAAGCTCTCAGACTTGTTCAAGATACTCACTGGTATTATAGTACAATACACACTCGTATTAAGTACAGTTGTTAGATCTGCTTTGCTAACATGCATGATGCAGTTTTCTTCTGGATTTAAAGACAGCCGTTGTGAGGCATAATACACATTTGTCACATGAAATTATGATTCTAGTACAGTAAAACCTCCCACTAACGACCTTGAAAATGTCCAGAGAAATCGGTCGTAAAAAGGAGGGGTCTTCATTGGGAGTTTAAAAGGTTTTATTTTTTTGGACAGGGGAGGCAACTGTTGTGCAGTTATCTTTTTGATTTTCTGTAGTTATGTCCCTTGGGATTTGGGTTCGTTATACCATTTTTGCTCCCATTTGAAAACAGGCAGATAACACACACACACAGACACACACGCACACACTGTGACACACACACACATAATTAAACAGAATGAGACTGCAAAATCTGTGGTGTAATACGTGTATGTAGTTATACATGTCTTAAGAGTATACAAGTTGACTCTTGTAAAACACAGGCTACAACAAGTTAAAAAAAAGTTCCAGGTAAAACGGAGTAAGTTAAAATCAACGGTTCCTTTAATTTCTTTCTATGACTTTGATTCTGTCTTCTAGCGTCAACAGTTTTCAGTTTTTTGTTGGAGTTGCCATGTTAACACACAACCTCTCAAAATGTAAAATGAAGTTGAACTAAGATAGAGCGCTTTGACACAAAACAACTCACAAACTCAAGTCAAGGGTAGTGTTTAAATTGTTTATTCAGGATTATTCATCTACACAGGTGGTGAGCACAAAATCACAGAATACGTACCCAAACAAACTAGCCAAAAAGAACGCCATGGGGTAGGCGGGCAATATTGACGCCTTCATTATTGAGTTGTTGTTCAAACTGCGCCTACCAACACCTTAATAATAATAATAATGATGCAAACTTTTATAGCGCTATTCTAGAAAAATGTCTACTCTTAGCGCTTTACAATACATACATCGACCAAGCATACTATACACGCACAGGCAAAGAAACCGACCAAACATAACCAACAAACTATACATGCACAGGCAAAGAAAGCGACCAAACATACAATACACGCACAGGCAAGATAACGACCAAACATAAACAAACATACTATGACCAAACATAACCAACATACTATACGCGCGCAGGCAAAGAGAACAATCAGCACATGTAATAATTACTGACAACTAATAATGCAGGCATACAATGACAGTCAATACACAACCTTCCACTCCCTTTATCTCCCCTCCCCTCCACCCCCCCCCCCCCCCCCCTCCACCCCCTTCCCCTACTTCAAGGGCAGTCATTCAATTGTGACAGCAAAAGGTGAGAAGAGGACAGCTGTAGGCCGTACAGCCGTAGGCCACTCGACCTGCACGCACTGCTGACCACAGACCACCACTCCTGACTCTTGATGCGTGACTAATCGCGTGCGTGTGCTGGGCAATTACGAACTTTGACACTCGCTGATAAAAAAGGTCAAAGTCGTTATTGACCCTTTGATATTAGGTCGGTCGTCTGAAAACGGAGGTCGTCGTTCTTGGGAGGTTAGTTACATAGTAAAAGGCATCCGTGCCGAGAAATTCGGTCGGCAAAAGGAGGGGGTCGTTCTTGGGAGAGGTCGTTACGGGAGGTTCCACTGTAATACCTAACAGTCACCAAATTATGGATGTGGACATTGCTAATATGATCTTAAAGTTAGTCACCCTTCAGTGTTAGCTTTTGTATGTTGGAGTAAATGCTCTTGTTTAAATTTTCTTTCTTTTTTCTTTTCTGGTTAATGTCGATTATGTTTCTTTTGTTGTTTTTCTTCTGCAATATCTTGCTTCTGCTCTTATACATCACAAGAAGTTGTATCGTCTTAGGTTCTGCTTTTGTTCATGTCAAGGCCGTTTCTTTGACCAGTCAGGGAGTTATCTTAAATTATTATTTTATAGACGGGCGCAGTGGCGTAGTGGATAAGACATCGGCCTCCTAATCGGAAGGTCTTGAGTTCAAATCCCGGCCGCGTCTGCCTGGTAGGTTAAGGGTGGAGATTTTTAGGCTCTCCCAGGTCAATTAATGTGCAGACCTGCTAGTGCCTTATGCCCCTTCGTGTGTACACGCAAGCACAAGACCAAGTGCGCACAGAAAAGATCCTGTAATGCATGTCAGAGTTCGGTGGGTTATAGAAACACAAAAATACCCAGCATGCCTCCCCCGAAATCGGCGTATGCTGCTTGAATGGCGGGGTAAAAATAGTTATACACGTAAAAAAAAATCCACTCGTGCAAAAACATGAGTGAACGTGGGAGTTTCAGCCCATGAACGAAGAAGAAGGAAGATCTTAAATTATTGGGGGAATTGATTTCTCAAAATAACATCCTGTTTATTCCAACCACTCTTTAAGTTAATAACATCTGGTACATAGATTTAATAATAGATAGATTCTGCATACTGATCAATTTTCTTTTATGTCAGCACTGAAATACACTTATTTGTAGGAAAAATTGGTACATAATTTCCAAAACAATTTGTTTTATTGAGCAGCAGGAGATCGACCCTGGGATGAAGGAATCATTATTTATTCTTTCCTATGATATATAGCAGTTCTTGTTTCATTGTAACAAAAAGATGTATGCATACAAATTAACATGTGTCATCTGAAACAGTGAAAGGCACAAGCTGCTATTTTCATTTATTGACACAGAAGACTATGTCCCGTCCTCGCCCCAACCCCCTGCTGATGTGAGCCCTTAAACATTCTCCAGCAGCTGTCACCTGAGTTAAAGGCACAGTAAGGCTCCCGTAAACCATCACAGATACTGTCAGGCTTTTACACACAGTACAAACACCCTTCCATTTGAACGCTCACCAAACAGGAACATCCTAGGTGCCCTACGTAAAGAGCGAGCAATTTTCAAAGAATTAATTTTGCGGAGAGAGTGTCAGAGACAATCGGACCGTGGTGCGTTTTGGCGGTAGACCTAACTTTTTAAAATCTAAATAATAAATTGACAGCTTCTTACACAAACATTCTTAAATCATAAAAGTATTCTTTTTTCATCAAGACAAGATCAGTACAATTCGAAGTTTTGAAAGTTTGAAAAAAGAAAAGCCCGGAAGCAGGGTCACACAAGGTCGTGGTTCTCGTAGCAGACGACGGTTTATAGGCATCGCCAGTTCCTCTGAACAGTCAAAAGCCATCGCTAGAGTTCTTGTGAACCACAGCCGTTTGTTTCGTGCATAGTCAGAGGTACTTAATAATGTGCTATTGCAGATAAGCTCACAGCGAGTCGCATTCAAATTACTAACTGACGACTACATTGTGAAAAAGGGAAACTTGATCACACGGGTTCACGATGGCTCAGGGGTAAGATAAACCACCCAAATATAAATTCTTTGAAAATTGCTCGCTCTTTACGGAGGGCACCTAGGATGTTCCCGTTTGGTGAGCGTTCAAATGGAAGGGTGTTTGTACTGTGTGTAAAAGCCTGACAGTATCTGTGGTGGTTTACGGGAGGCTTACTGTGCCTTTAATTAACCCCTTGACTTCCAGAACTATTTGAGGATATTGGTAAAAAAAAGAGTGTTTTGATTTGAGAGTGCATAAAAACTGTTAGGATAACAGTAGGGGAAAGAAACATATATGTATGTGTAGGTATATGATTGGAGATTCCAATAATACCACAAATTACTCAAAGGGGGCAGACAATGTTTTACGCAAGGGGCGGATAATCCAATTTATTCAGTTTATTAGTGAAAATATAGACAAAATGCTATTTTATGCTTGTAAATATTAAAAATATCCAGTCAAAACTAATGTAGACATTTTTATTGGCCTTTTGTCAGCATAGTTGAATGATTTTAGTTTTGAGATATGCCTTATTCATATTTTTTTTTTGCAACAGGTTAGCCATAATATGAGATTTTTGACGATATTTCTAAAAATAGGGTGTGTTGAATTGAGATTGCATAAAAAATGTTAGGACAACAGTAGAGGAAAGAAACATCTATGTATAGGATACTCACGTGGAAATGTTGGATCTTCCTGACGAGAATTATCAACTGTGTCGGTTCTTTTCCTACCTGTCCCACCCCTCCCACCCCTGCCTTGTCCCCTTCTGCCACGCCCCCTTCCACGCGACGTGGATGGTTGTACAAAATCATCATTATCACTCTCACTTTCGTCACTTTCAATTTCCCTTTCATTTTGAACAATGTCTCCCTCGCCTCCCACCACATTTTCATCTTCACTTTCATCTGCATTGCCGGGAATATCCATCAAAATACGAACAGCTTCCTCAACAGTATAGCGCCGATTCGCCATGTTAGAGAATCGAACCAAAGATGTCCAGAAAAACGCAATAAAATCCGTCAAAATCAATCAAATTCACTCAAAACAGCACCCACATGGAGGCAGACATCTTGGCTATCGAAAACGAGGCAACTGCGGACTCTCGGTTGTTTCCCCTGAGTAACAGGGCGTCCGACTGCTGTGAGGGTCTGACCGCGCTTAAATGCGCGGTCGGAAGCGAAAGGCTTAAAGGTGCTTTCCTTCTTGTGTCAGTGATCACGTTTACCTCAACAGATATGTTCAGGCTTTTGCATGAGATAAGAGCGTCCTTCTTCTTGGACACATGCCCAAAAAATCAAGACTTGCTGCTTTCGGTTGTTGTTGAATCGATGCCGGCTGTGGCACAAGGGAAGTAATCAAGATCATACATCGCCTGAAGAATTTGAGATCGTTGATTAGCTAGTGACGGTTTGTAAATTATTTGTGACCGGAAATGGCTCTTCCTTATCAGACAAATGTATCTCTCTAATTGGTTCTTCATTGCTGTATACCCCTCTAGGCCAAAATAACAATTGACCCGTGCCATCATGAAAGCTTTTGCGGAACCGCAACATTTATTTATGTCATAAGTGGTACCTATATCAATCTGCTGAATTTGTTCAGCAAACAATTCTCACTTTGCACAGAAAGCAGCTACGCTAATGATTTTTGGTATGTGTCCAAGTGGAAGGGGGCTCTTTTTCCATGTGAAAGCCTGAACAGATCTGTGTCACTGGACATGATCAGGAAAAGGATGACCGTACCTTTAAAAACAAACAGTCTCAGATAACAAGTGTGCATGGTTGCTCAAATACTTGTCTAAAATTGCATTGATCATCAAAATGTTTTTGCCGCGCAATGGGTTTTGAATGATTAGTATTGAAAAATTGGGCTTCTTCGTTTCATCAGTTACAAGTCTGTACTTAGTTTGGTGTTAGGCAGGACTGTTTTTTCCCCTGATGCCACTTAATTCAAACCTTGAATATTTATGGGTTCCAGTAACATCAATGTTGACAATGAATGCCTTTGTAAACAAAAAAAATATTGTTGCCAAAATGCTATGAACTAACTTCATTTTAAAAGCATTCATGCTTGTGGCACTACATTGTACTACGGGAGTACATGTGTTAACTAACTTAGCGGGCAAGTCAGTGTAACGTTACTAATAACTAACTTTATTTTTCTAGCGTTAATGATTTCTAAAACACAGTATACTTCATTTCACAAAAGCAAAATTGTTCAAATTAAAGTCATATATCTTCTTTGCAGTCACACTTTGTCTTGCTGATGGGCTTTGGATGAGCTGTTACTCAAGATAATAGGTTCAGCAAAAAATGGCCATACTGCAGAGAGAGACTGTTGGTTTTTTGGAATGTGTCCAAGTGGAGGGATGCTCTTATCACAAACAAGAGCCTGGACAGAGTTATGGTGGTGAACATGATGAATGACACAAGAATGGTTCCTTTAGGGGGGGGGGGGGGGGAGGGGGGGAGGGGGGGGGGTGAGAGAGAGAATCGTGGTTATGATAACTCAACCGAGCCAATTTTATGCTGCCCACCCCAAAACTTTTTTCCACGTAACAACAAAAGCAAAACACCTCCCCCCCCTAACCCATGTTTTTTTGTACATGTCACTGTAAGTGTAACCACATCTTGTAAGCTTTTTTTTGTGTGTAGTGCCTCACTGAAGAGGTGTTGTGAAAGATGTGAGGGTTTTTTGCAGAGCATCTGCTGAAAACGCAACTAACTGTGATAGAGGGCTTCAGGTCCCACCTGGAGGCCCTGTGGCTCATCAAATCTACTCAACTGAAGAAACAGGTGAGTATTGTTAGAATTAGAGTGATCACAAAAAAACATTTTTGTATCTGGTACAGGGCGGGTCCCTGGCTCGGTTGACAGTGTGCTGCGTCTCTGATCGCATAGGTTCAAATCCAGGGACATGGATTTTTCTGTGTTTTTGAGAGTAGACATTCAGTACAGATTCAAAGCAGATGGAATTTCACCACCCTCTTTAGCAAATGCATTCAGAAAGAGTGAAAAAAGACTGATGCACACGTTAAAGATCCCTATATAGTTTCCAGTGAAAGTCAAGGGACTTAAAAATATGCAGATACCCAGCACACACACTCTCAATATTGGCATGTTGCTCACACGGCAGTATAAAAAAATGTAAACAAGAACGAATCTGGTATTTCTTTAAAGACTTTGAATTCTGACTGGCATTCGTTCCCTAATGATTGTTGGCCTGAAAAAAACTGTATTTTCGAAAATTTGACACCAGAATTGTGGTGTCCTTGTCTTGGTGAGTGAAGATCTTTTGTTTTTGTTTTATTGATTTTTTTGTCTCACCAATGATCATTTTGTTTTGGGGAATGAAATAAAGAAAAAGACCACTTTTTTACGGTAAATCTCAGGACGCTATATTAGGTGACCAGCTTGCTTTCAAGGTTGACAAGCAGGTGACTGTTTGTTCCAGATTACTCTGAGCTACTCCAAGTATGGGGACAAGGAGAATGTGGTCAATGTTGCAGGATTTTCCCATGAAGAAGATCCTACACGGTAGGCGTTGTGTTTTTTGTGTCTGTGCATGTGATCATGCATGCGTGGGTGTCACTGTGTGTGTGTGTGTGTGTGTGTGTGTGTGTGTGCGTGCGATCATGCATGCGTGTGTGTGTGTGTGCAAGTGTTTTAATGAATGACAAATGTTATACACTATTGTGATTTTCTAAATGAAAGCAGTTCTCATCTCTAGGAGTTAAACGTCAAAATGAAAATGTCTCTTGACTAGCTATGTATGTAATGGTACAGTGGAACCTGCTTATAACAACCACCCAAGGGACCAACCAAAAGTGGTCTTTATAGACAGGTGGTCGTTATGGAAAGGTGAATTATAGAGAGAAACAACCCGTCGGGGGGGGGGGGGGGGGGGGGGGGGGGTCCTTCAGGATGGTTGTTTTGGATAGGTGGTCGTTGTCAAGAGGCGGTTGCTAGGGAAGGCTGAACTGTAGTACTGGTAACAGGTACGGGCATATAGCCCAGGCCTCGCAACCCCCTCATTGTCTCATTTGTAAAGTTAAGGTCTGTTTTGCATGCTAATTTTACATTCTGTTTGTCCAAATCTGTAAGTAATTCTATATAATTTGTGTTTATGACCAGGAGAACTAATAGTATTGTTGCTTTTTGCCTCTTTCAGCATGAAGTCGGTCCACTGCCACCTGTTTTCAACGTTCAGGGAGTGTAAAAAAATACAGCACGCGTGATGTCAACCGCGTCCATTCCCCTCTTATAATCAAAGCTTCAGTTTGGCAGACAGGGTGTTCTGCACGCGTCACCATGGAGCATTGCGTGCAACAGAAAATGTTCTTCCATCGACTCAATATTGTTATTGATTCATTATTCTTGTCCGTCCATCCATCCAGTTATTTGTTCCTCTTGTTTGGGGGTCAGGTTTAAATGGCAGAGTTTGCTGTGATTGCCTCCTCTTCAGAAATAGTGGTCTGTTATGTGTTTTAAGTAGTACTTCACAAAACCTCTGTGGCTTTGTTTGCTAGAACATGAGCGAACATGAACAAATGCCAAACAGAGAATGTTGGACTGATTTTGAACATTTGTGGATTCTCTCACCGATACTGCATTTGTTTGTAAAAGAAACCCTGACTGTTAGGAGCGCTAGTTAGTGCATGTGTTTTTTCTGCAGAACACATGCATTTCTGTATCGAAAAATCTCAGTTCAGGTTATGACTTCCTGTCAATTGGTGATGTCAAATTGGAAACAAAATATACAGAAGATCGCATTCAGTGACTTAGAATGTGAAGAATGAAAACATTGATCTTTTTGCAGCAGACACTACGTGAATGAGAGTGCGTAGACAGCAGTAACAAAGCGCGTATTACTATTAGACCGTTATATAGTCCCAAGAGACGATAACCGCAGCAAACTCTTCCATTGTGATTTGCAAATCCAGGTAATGTTACTGCTGTTCTCATAACATACCGTCATCTTCATTTATGCATTCATTTGTCGTTTTTGAATGATTAAGACATCATACTTTAAGTGCATTCTTTAATATGTGGTGTCTTCCGATCTCACAACTGTCTTTTGTTGGTGTTTTCAGCTCTTCATCATCTGTTTTCTTTCATCATAACTCACCTCGTCTCATTTCATTAAGCAAATGATCCAAACTTTAATTACCATTCCTTTTTTGTATGACATTATATACACATATATTGTTAATGTGAAAGCAGATATCATGGCATAAACGTGTTGGCAGCAATACAATAACTTGATTTTTTTTTTGTCGCAAAAGTGTAGTTGCCATATTTGTTCAAAGAAAACTGCCATTCCTCATTGATACATTCTTGAAACAAGGACTGTTTTGTCAAGGTTTAGGTGGGCACTTTTTTGGTTGCCCATACGTTTTCTCTCTTCTAGGTCAAAGTTGATTTGCAAGTGTGTGAGTGAGAGAGTGCATGGATGGTTGAACAATTTTACTGAGAAATCATGACTTGGGGAAAATATACTTAATTATCAAGAGCCAAAAACAAATGTCACCAGTGGGACCTTTTGGGAAAGTGCACTTTACCACACAGAGCCAAAAAGATTTTGCAATAAGGTTTCTACATGTATTTCAGCAGCAAGATTTTCGAGTGCTCGGAATGACATGATCAAAATGATGAGATTCAGTTAAAGCTGACCCTCCAGAAGGTTGCATCTTATATAAGAACAAAATAAAGTTCTTGAATAAATCAATAAAGGACCACTATGATCATAAGATCATGTCTTTGTCTGAACAAAATTGAATAATTATCCTTTTCAAACCAATTATGGACAGGACACTGATTATTGACAAAAAAGTTCATGTCTTTGTCTAAAGAAAATTGAATAATTATTCTTTTGAAAACAATTATGGAACACTGTGATCATTGATACTTTTTGAGGGGTTGTCTACTAAAAGTGTTCTTTCTATTTGCGGTTGCTTATATAGACCTGTTTACCCTTACGATTTTGGCGTAATTTATTACGATTTTCTGCAAAAAAATACGCCATTCCGCTATCCGTGTCAAGACTACAATTTTCATAAAATAAAAAAATTTAAAAAAAATTAAAAAATAAAAAATATTTTTTATTAATTCACATGTTTGGCATTGTTTTTTTCAATGGCAAAATGGGGTGAAAAAGCACAGGACTGACCAGAGATGATGTCTGTCTGATGAGACGCTGGAGAGCCTTCTAGTGGTGAAATCTCGCCCTCACTAATTCGGCAAGCGCAAGTACAGTAGAGAAGCGCTTGACACACTGAAAAAGGCCAACTACCAGCAAAAGAAAAAGAATCAGTGATGCATGTGCTTTTGATGTGATCTTCTTTGAAATTATGATGACTACAAAAACTGACTGATGTGTTTTGTTTGTGAATGATGGATCATATGTGCATGATTGCGTTTCACAGACACAGTTGTCATGTGCGTTGTAATTGGCGACGAATGCTGGATGATTACTATTTTTGTGCCAGGATTGCTATTTTTGGGGCTGAGCATTACTCCAAAACACTTATGGGGGTAAACAGGTCTACTTATACGCTTTGTTATACTGTTGTTTCTTTTTATGTGTCTTGACCTAGACTGTGGACAAAAATTAAAAAGAGAATAAAAGTGCCTTAATTTTTGCTGCTGGCTATCATATGGCAGACATTGTTTACTGGATTGAACTTTGATGCTTTTCTTGAGCCTATTAATGCAGAATGTAAATCTTTTTAATCCTTTTTATTCCCTCCCTGCGACCTAGGCCAAACATCTTTACTGCACCGTAAAGCAGAAGAGTGTCCGCATTTAAGAAGTATACATTTTCAAGTTTTAATACCTTCATGTTTTCTTCTATAGAAAAAAACTCTTTTTGACTCACATGCGAAGCAAAAGTGAGTCTCTGTACTCACCCGAGTCGTCCGTCCGTCCGTCCCCCTCGTCCGTCCGTCCGGAAAACTTTAACGTTGGATATTTCTTGGACACTATTCAGTCTATCATGACCAAATTTGGCAAGATGGTGTATGATGACAAGGCCCCAAAAAACATACATAGCATCTTGACCTTGCTTCAAGGTCAAGGTCGCAGGGGCCATAAATGTTGTCTAAAAAACAGCTATTTTTCACATTTTTCCCATTTTGTCTGAAGTTTTTGAGATTTAATACCTCACCTATATATGATATATAGGGCAAAGTAAGCCCCATCTTTTGATACCAGTTTGGTTTACCTTGCTTCAAGGTCAAGGTCACAGGAGCTCTTCAAAGTTGGATTGTATACATATTTTGAAGTGACCTTGACCCTGAACTATGGAAGATAACTGTTTCAAACTTAAAAATTATGTGGGGCACATGTTATGCTTTCATCATGAGACACATTTGGTCACATATGATCAAGGTCAAGGTCACTTTGACCCTTATGAAATGTGACCAAAATAAGGTAGTGAACCACTAAAAGTGACCATATCTCATGGTAGAAAGAGCCAATGAGCACCATTGTACTTCCTATGTCTTGAATTAACAGCTTTGTGTTGGATGACCTTGACCTTGGGTCAAAGGTCACATGTATTTTGGTAGGAAAAATGTGTAAAGCAGTTCTTAGTGTATGATGTCATTGCTAGGTTTAGCTGAAGGTCAAGGTCATGTAAAGGTCAAGGTCAAGCATGTGAGTCGTATGGGCTTTGCCCTTCTTGTTTTATTTGGTTGAAATGACTTTCTTTTTTTGGTTTGAATTTGCTTACTTTGAAGTACATGTACTACAGAAATAGATTTGTCGGGTTACTCTTGTAATTTTGTTTCAATTCTTTAGTCATGATTTCCATTAAGACATTGTACAGTGGAAATATCTTGGCAAATGTATTCAGTGCATGTTTTAGTAGATGTCTGACGCATGGTATGTATTTGGAGTCCTGCAGCAACTATCCTTAAAGGTACCGTCCTCCCCATGGACACAATCATGTTCACCACCACAGATTTGTCCTGGATTTTGCATGGAACAACAGCATCTGTTCACTTGGACACATACCATAAATCACTAGCATGGATATGGATTAATTTTGCAAATTTACATAGGTGTCCCTTACAAAATTGACTATACCCAATATTGACGGACTGTGTGATGATATCTTCTGCTATGGTCTGTTGAGACAGTGATATCAAAATCGAGACCGGAGGTCAAGATTTTGATATCACTGTCGAAACAGACCAATAGCAGAAGATATCATCACACAGTCAGTCAATGTTAGATATATTGCTAATTCTCTGGACATTTTGTATTTACTGTAAAGAAATGACAAAAGTATTTGTCTTAGTTTTGGCTGTTCCATATCCCTCCCTCTGATTATTATTTCTTTTTGTTCACTCTTTTCTTGTACTTTTCAGTATTTTAAAATGTCTTTCCTTTCAAAAAGTCTTTAGTCACTTGCTGAACTAAATTCTGGGATAATTACATTTTCATATATATGTGACCCTCCACCACGGAATGAGTCGCATGTCACCTTTGCATGATTTTCATATTTTTACATTTTCCTAAAGAGTTTTTTTTTGGCTCTATCCAGTGGTGAAACCCGTTTTAGAAACGAGCGAAAACTGTTTTGAGTTATAAGCCTGTGACTAAGGTAACCCTCACACTGTTACCAGACACTCCCCGGACTTATATTAAGCCTAGCGCAGAACCGCGCGAGGTGACATGCGACTCATTTCGTGGTGGAGGGTCACATATTTGTTTGTTTTTAAATTTAGGTGTTTTTGTTTTTGAAGTGGGGAAGCAATAAAGAGGTCGTCGATATCAAAACTGATATCGATGGAAATGTCGTCGATATCACTTTTGCACTGAGCTCAGTTTTGCCCAATTGACCAATGGAAATCCACGTAACATATGAAATAGCAATATAACAAAATATTCCCGCTCTGCAAAGGGGGCAGCCAGGCTCTTGAATTTTGGTGTGTTTTTAGTTGAAGGATGCTGTAATACTGTGCAGATTGGGAACATGATCGCTTGCATGAGAAAGAGGGTACCTCTAAGCTATACTACTCTTTGGCATTTTGTTGTTATAATGTGTAACCTATGTATACACCTACCCCCCGCGGGTTAGGGGGAAGAATTTACCCGATGCTCCCCAGCATGTCGTAAGAGGAGACTAACGGATTCTGTTTCTCTTTTTACCCTTGTTAAGTGTTTCTCGTATAGAATATAGTCAATTTTTGTAAAGATTTTAGTCAAGCAGTATGTAAGAAATGTTAAGTCCTTTGTACTGGAAACTTGCATTCTCCCAGTAAGGTAATACATTGTACTACGTTGCAAGCCCCTGGAGCAAATGTTTGATTAGTGCTTTTGTGAACAAGAAACAATTGACAAGTGGCTCTATCCCATCTCCCCCCTTTCCCCGTCGCGATATAACCTTCGTGGTTGAAAACGACGTTTAACACCAAATAAAGAAAGAAAGATGTATACACCTGATTAAGTAACTACAGGTAAATCAGCATTTGATTTGTACAGTACTGTTTTGTTACTTATTTGTTCAGATTTATTATTCATTCAGAGTTATTGTATTTTTGTTGTCTGAAATATGTTTGAAATAGTATTACAACAAAGGGGTATGATATGACATGATAAATGAGGTTATTCCTGTTGTCTAATGATCAAAGTTTTGCTTTGTTTGCATTGAAATCAAGCAAGTATTACATACTTTATCTTTTTGAAGCCTCAAAATCAGATATACTTTTTTTTCCATGATATTAAAACAATGGTACCAACAAGATAATTGTCGATAACATGTTGATTTTGTAATGTTTTTGCCCATGATTTGTACTTACAACATGTCATTCTGAATTACAGTTTCTTTGTATTTTATTTTCAAAAAGAGGATGAACAAAGAATCAAGCCGTAAAGTTTTTATTACAGGAGAAAAAACCATGATGGAAATGAACAAATGTTGTAGAGAAACAGACTGACCACACCACACACACAGGCACGCACATATGCACTAATATACAATATGGGGGTGAGCTGCAAGAATGTTCAGGCTCCTTGTTCTGAATAAGGAATGTCACAGGCTTAAACATTTGGGAAGGAGATATATTGCCAAATACACAAAATTCCTTTGGTGCTGCATCCGTACCTGTACCAGCGCTTCAACAAAGTATTTCCCTCTGGCAAATTTGAACTTTTTGACAAAATATACAAGCTACAGGTGCTGTTTTTTGTTGGAGAAGTATATAGAAGCAAACTGATTTCATTAGAGTGTATAAATGTATGGTGACTGAACTGCATGTTTGCTCATAGTTGGATGTGCTGGTTTGGCATATTGTGTCTTCCATAGTTTCATGGTGTCACGACTCAGCTCATCAGTGCATTTCAGTTTTGACAGGTTGACTAAGACTCTTATACGGGTGTAAATGTTGCTTACTTGAGATTTTTACCTGTTGATGATTTCAAAAGTCCCAAAATGTTACAGATGTTTATCTTTCTTTGGTACAGGCTACCTGGTTGTAGTCGTTTTGTTTATTTTGTGCAAATCATGAGTTTTGGGGCAGTCGTTTTTTTGTGTGTGTATGTTTTTGTGTCTGGACACAAAGAAGACTTGCATAGTGATTCTCCATTCCGCATCAAACTACATTAATGTGAAAACATGTTGAGAGAGAGAGAGACAGACAGACAGACAGAGAGAGAGAGAGAGAGAAACGGTGAGTGTGCATGTGCAAGGGGACTTACTATCATTCATGATCATCTTTTCATAGTGCATTAGAAAAAACAAGTGCAGCGGACCAAGATTTTTATCTTTCTCTTGATTTTTCAAGGCTTTTTCTTTTCTTTTACACATATGTATATTTGGGATACTGTATTCTGCATGCATTTGGTTGTATCTTGACCTTGTAATGGCGCTTTTTTTCTTCACTTGGACGAGCTTTGTTTAAGAGCAAAATTAGTTTTCTTTTCCAAGGTAAGGATAGAAATGGGCAGAAAAAAATATTTTGTTGGCTGATCAAACTGCTGATTTGCACAGCTCCATACTAAGGGGTGGAGATGGGTGGCAGATTTGTTTTAAATTTTTTTGTTTTCTTCTTCTGTATTCCTTTCTCCCATATACAGGACTGGGTGGCCGAGTGGTAACGCACTTGCGCTCGGAAGCGAGAGGTTGCGAGTTCGACCCTGGGTCAGGGCGTTAGCAATTTGGGTGGTGAGTTCAAGTGCTAGTCTTTCGGATGAGACGAAAAACTGAGGTCCCTTCGTGTACACTACATTGGGGTGTGCACGTTAAAGATCCCACGATTGACAAAAGGGTCTTTCCTGGCAAAATTGTATAGGCATAGATAAAAAAAAAATTCCACCAAAATACCCGTGTGACTTGGAATAATAGGCCGTGAAAAGTAGGATATGCGCCGAAATGGCTGCAATCTGCTGGTCGATGTGAATGCGTGATGTATTGTGTAAAAAATTCCATCTCACACGGCATAAATAGATCCCTGCGCCTTGAGTCCGAGTCTGGAGATACGCGCGCGATATAAGACTTCATATATAATAATTAACCATCACATTCCTGTCCAGGCTTTAACACAGGATAAGAGCATCTTTCAACTTGAGGCCTCATACTGAAAATTTACTGTCTGGCTGTATTGTTTGGATAAGCTGGATTTTTCTATGATTATTTTTGTATTTGACAAGTACGTCAATCTTTGTAAAAGAATTCTTTGAACTAAAATTCCCACTCTGCACAAAACATTCAGGCTTCAGATTTCTGGTATGCGCTCAAATGGATGGATGTTCCTGCACCATGTAAATGCCTGGACAGGTCTGTAGTGGTTGACAAGATGGGTTACATAGGAAGGTATGTGTCTTTGGTTTTCTTTGAGTAATCTTTTTATCCATCATTTTTTCAAGCAAACAGAAACAAACTATTCACTGTTTACACTGCATAATGAAGTTCACGAAGGCAGTAATTCTGTTGTGGTTAGAAGTCTGATCTCATTTTTGGAAAGACAGAAAGAAATGGTTAAAGACATTCAGTCAACAAAAATCGAAAAACAAATAGACTGCCAATGTCCCAAAATTCAGAATCAAAAAACAAGAAAGGTAAGTTGTTGGAACGTTTAATTATTGACAAAACTAAACGTTACGTTCACAAATATATCTTCCCAGCGATTTTTATAAAAACAAATACAAATACAAATATAAAAGAGAAAGCTCAGGTTAAATGGAGGTAGTATACACCTATTGTGTATACAACTACTGTGGTATGATATCTTGCCAAATAACTTTTAATGTAAAATGATTATTCATGGTGAAATCAAAAAAATACACGAAAGGTAAGTTGTTGGAATGATTAATTATTAACAAAACATTACATTTTATTTTTTGATTATTGATTGTATTGTGACTTGTTTTTCTTTCTCTTCTTATTGGATTTGTCATGCTATCACACATTCTTATGGCAAAGGACAGTATAGCCTTAGTGCAAGAGTATCGGCAAAATGGAATATTTTTTATGGAAATATGCATCAAAATCATATATATATATACAAAAATGATGTTATTAAAATCAATTAAATATGAATAGAAAAACAAACTGGTGTGTTTCTCTATCTGATGATTTAACTTTTGTGTGTGTAGATTTTTGTGTCTCTTCCTTTTGTGATTCAGATTGTACCTATTAAATGTACCTTGATTGTTGACAGAAAGAGAGAGAGAGAGTGTGTGTGTGTGCAGGGCCGGACAAGAGAGGGGGGGGGGGGGCCTTTAGGGGCTCAAGCCCCCGCCCCCCTCCCCCCCAGCCCATCTTTTTATTAATTTGTTTGAATTGAAATGTTATTTTTATGCCAGTAAATGTTAACATAAAAAAGTTAAAATTGATTCCCCCAGGGGAAAAAAAAAGACACATTGAGCCATTTCTAACCTTCTTTGGACCCAAAAAATTTTTTTTTTGGGGGGGGGGAGGGGGGCATGCCCCGAGACCCCCCTAGGAATCTTGGTAGCTGCGCTCATTTGTCGAGGTCACTTTGCTCCCTTTACTTATCCCCCGCCAACAAACTGATCTGGCCCTGGTGTGTGTGTGTGTGTGACATAGAATTCAATATAAAAAAACAAGAAAGGTAGGTTGTTGGAACGTTTGATATTGACAAAACAATACATTCACTAATAATTGTCAATAACAAACGTTCCAACAACCTACCTTTCTTGTTTTTTGATTCTGAATTTTGGAACGTTGGCAGTCTCTTTGTTTTTGGATTTATAGAATTCAATATTTTTGTACATGGCGAATCCTCCACTTTTCAAATACCTTTTACCCTTCCAACTTGCTTCAGGCAAAATCCCAAGCCACCAGCATCAGAGACTGAAGGGAAGCAACTCCGACAAGATTTTAACAATAACAAACAAGAACATTACAGCAAAATTTGATCACATGCTGAAAAAACAGTATCACAACAGCAAACAAATTACAGTAAGAAAATTCAACAGAACAGCAAACAAAATCAAGTACAAAAATCACCACAACAGCAAACAAAACCAGTTTAAAAAAAGAAAAGCCAAGTTTGGAGTTTTAGTAAAAACATGATACAAGATACTAAAACAACACAAATATTACGTTTGAGGTCTCGGGACGTGGTCGCGCAGTAATTAGTCGGAACCCTCGCCAAACCAAGGGAGGTCAGGCAGAGAGTGAATCGAGCCTCACCCTCGAGACGGACGCGTGTCGGTGTATTGCCCGCTGATGCGTTGCCAGAAAAAATGAGGAGGTTGTGACCACCAGTAGACGAAGTGACGAATAATTCAATACAGAAACTGACAAGACGGGTAAGTCTCACTGAACACTTTACGTGAAAGATGCTGGATTGACCTGAATGCAATATATAATATAGTTTTAATGTTACGAAGAACCATTACGCGCATTGAAGTCCACTCATAACATGCTGTGTTCTGTGGTTACCTGTGATCCTTTGAAGCACAACAAAAGACGGAGGTCCAGGTATTGTGGTGTCAATAAGACCGCGCCCAACACGTGTTTGTTGATTCAACCGCTCAGTGTGATATTTGCAGCTCGTTAATAAAACGTTTATGTGTGCTTTTACTGTTTTAGGCAAAAGCTATCCTTTCATGCCGTGATATTTTAAAGTAGATATATATCTATATCCCATGACCTCCCTTCTTTGTCTCTGTTACTTCGGTATGGGTATATATGTTGTATTTTTATAGCTCAATAAATACATCATGGACTCCAAAAAATATATGATAGTGCAGATTCCGATTTGGGCAAAGGACTACTTTCCTCCCGACCTTTGACCTCGCGCCGAACAATGTGACACATTTGTATGAAGTTCTAAAATCGTATTGCACGGCTCAGAAAACCATATCAGTTGCACGCAAAAATGAATCTCAGAACTGATCTGATGTATGAGATGCAATAAGCAAAAGTTTCTTTCATTATGAAAGCAATGCAGGTCGAAAAAAACGAACATTCAACTTACAAGATAACCAGATGCTAGCGAACCAAAACAAAAACACGAGTACCCTCCCCTTGCATCGTTAGCAGACGACTTTTGAGAATCTGTCGGTAGTGTGTTTTGGTGTGCGCCTTCAGCTATCAAACATCGGCTGTTTCACGTGTTTTGCGAGCAAGTCTACTCTTTTGCCTGGCTCTGCAGTAAGTCCACATATTTTTCCGTAATCCAGTCATATTCCTTCAAAATGCAATCAATCGGCGGTGACAGACGTGTCGGTCGCGTTTTCCTCACACCCATACCAGTTTAAGTTCATCCATGCAAACACACTCGCAAAACAGTTTATCACGTAGATACATTTCAAATAGGGAGCAAATGGTTAAATCTAAACCTACATATTTGTTCCCTAAGATTTGCTTCTCTGTCAATAAGCCTAATTACACACGTTCGAGAAAAACAACGTGGAATCAATTCCGGCTGAATCGAGTAAGCCAAATGGGTCCCAAACCCGTTTCGCCCGTTCTGCCGACCTGAAACGCAAAACAAAAGAATTGTGCGCTTCAACTAAATTAATTTCTATTCGACTTCATTACTTTCTTGCAACTTATGAACCTTTACTTAAAGCTTTTAAATGGTCTGAAAGTAGTGTTACCGCGTACTTATCGATGCACTCATTCGTTTTATTTTTTCAGCGACGGTCACTTAGTTTAAGGTTGCAAAAGGGCTAAGTCTCGCTGGCAACTGTTTTACCCTGCACAGATCGCAACAGTGCCGCTAGTAGTCTACACTTTGTGTTTGATGGTAGAATGGGATATACAGATTACAACACTCGTGGTTTTTTATATGGCTTGTATTTCAGTCAAGACCCAGCGGGAATATCAATCGAGAGCCACTCGCCAGAGGCTCGTGTCTCCCGATGATATTCATCCGCTGGGTCTTGACTGAAATACAAGCCATATAAAAAACCACTCGTGTTGTAACCTATACATATATATATATATATATATATATATATATATATATATATATATATGGCCAAGAATCTGTCAAGGAGTCTAAAAAGTGTTACAATTTTTAGACTTTTTTAAACCTCCTTAATTTTAAATGAATAAACATCTCGGTACTCCTGTCCTTCAATTGCAGCATTTTATTTTCCAGTCAAGTGTTCGGTTTATCAAATATTTGCAGATAAAGCACAAATGATTGTATGTTACATTTACACCATAACATAATTTTACGGTGCTGTCATTTTCTTAGGTTCAGCTTTAGGCAACTGTTTCACTATAGTGAAGATATATCCAATGGCTTGATTGCTGAATGTAGAGTTGATCTGTAGTAAAGCAACACTTGAAAAAAGTTGCTCCTGCCTCAATATATACGGTATTTGACGGACTACAAGCCGCGACTTTTTTTCAAAATAAATCGCATTGCGGCTTATAAAAAGATGCGGCTAAAACGTTACCTAAACTTGAATAGCATTCACCTAATGAAACAAACTCACCTAAACTTGAATACCTGATCATTCACCCAATGAACTAAACTCACCTTGATTTGGTCCGAAGAAACAGCTGTAAGTGTGATATTTTTCTTCAAACTTTTTCACTTTTCTTCTTAATTTGTTTCACTTGTTTATTCTCGGAGCCGATTTCGCCAAATACCGTACTTTCGTTTGCCTGGTTGTTTTGATTGATTGACACGATCTGATTATATTTTTTTCGACGGCGGCTAATATAGTGACGCGGCCTATACGTGGCTCATCCCAATTTTTTTTTTAAAGTCGGGGGTGCGGCTTGTAATCCGTCAAATACGGTAAGCAAAATCATTTTTCCGTTAGTTACTTTACACCAAAGCTCAGAATCAAGGATACAATTCAACATTGTTGTTAAAACAATGAAATTCTCTATGGATGGAAGTGCAGAAAAGGTTCCAGTAAATGTTCATGTCATTTGTTTTGGAAACCTTAACCTCAATCATCAGGTTATTACGTAATTTAGAAAAAAAGCACGGTCACCGGTGTAGAAATTATTATCAAATCACCCTCTTTAAATATTTTTACACTATTTTTGTGAGTTACAACCAAGAAATTATAACAAATCCTTTTCACGATAGAATAGTCAGGTTGGTACTCCACTACTGTACCAAATGTTCATTTTACCCATGAACTGTACGTTACTTTACACCAAACAGCAAGTACAAGGTACTGAATTTACATTTAATGGGCTATGCTCACCTCAGTTAAACAGTATTTCTAACTTGTTTGTTCTAAGCTACCTGTCTCAAGTCAAAATAAAGGGTTAAATTAATGGTTGTGCCTTTTTGGTTGTGTGTACATCTTTACACAAAAGGATGGTGTAAAGTAACATACAGAAGGCTCCGAAGATCTGTAGGTCCATTTGAAGGGTAATTTCTCTTTTATTTAGCTCATAAACCTCGAACAGACTGTTATGTGTTGTTTTTAGCATTATTATGTGCTGCATATATGGTCTCAGTAAAAAAAAACCAAGGTGATGTATGTTACTTTACACCAAAATGCCCCAACAGTGGTTCTTCTGAGGTAAATTTTGTCATTCAGTGTACATTGTACTTGTTTTCATGTTGAAACAAAGGTTTGGTCTTGCTGGTTGTTCGCACTGATAAGTTATCTTCTGTCTCCAAAACCAATTCATTGTCATTTCTAAGCTTTTTAATTGGCAGTAACTTGTATAAGCTGTATGTATGCATACATTTAATGATCGTTGCAGTCTCAGCCAGGGAGAACAACAGCTGGCAGGATCTGAAAGGGCATCCTGCCACTGGGTCATACATTTTGCTGTGAGCGCAGTTTGCTGTAAGTAAAGTTATTGTGTGTACGTAACAGGTCTATCAACTTAACTTCAAGTCTTTATGTTCAGTGGCTGCAGCATGTGTTATAATTGTCGTATCCTGTTGTGGTGTCCTTTTTGTATTGATCGCAGAAGTAGTATCAGGGGTGTTATTTGTTTTTGGCTTTTAATGTTTGATTTGGGACCTGAACTATGTGTGTGTTTACAAGGGATTAGTTATTACTGTAGTCTGTACAATGTCACATATGTGTGAGATGTAGTACAGGGCGGGCAGTTATATCCTGCGTCTTTGCTACATGGAACAAGTTTCTCAAGGCAAATAAGGTCACACTGAACCACATGTTGTATCAATTAGCAGGGGTGGGACTTTTCTGCGGATTTCCGCGGACACAACTTACGAATTCCGCTGGAGTGATCTATTTTTCCACGTCCCATTTCATCACAGTATATCTATAACTTGTTGACTGAATGATATGGAGAGAAGTGAAGATGGAACAGAACACTGGAGTCTTAATTGCGAGTTAAATTGTGCTGACTGAAAACTCCTGATAACTAATAGTCATTTTGTGCTTCAATGCATTGAATCATACTATTGCCAGTATTGGATTATGGATACATGGTTCATTACGTAAGTATGCACCATTACAATGTTACCATTATTGTGTACCCCCCAAAAAATTTACCCGATGCTCCCCAGCATGCCGTAATAATAATAATAAATGAGCATTTATATAGCGCAACATCATAACTTTACAATTATGCTCTTTGCGCTTGACACATTTAAAATTAAAACACAGTTATACAAGCATTTACATCTACATTCATAGTCAGCAACGCTTAATTAAAAGCATAGTCACCATCAAACATACATTACAAAAGATTCTTCCACTAACTAAGTAATAAAAACATGAATAAAATAGGTAGTGAAAACAAGGAAATACCAGCTGAATACCCTTAATCTAACAGAACATGTTATCAACAATACTGAAAACAGCCCTAGATGTTTATACATTATCACATTATCACTAAAACAACAAATACACTACATGAAGCCTACTGATGGACTGAGAAAACAAAATCAGGGGTTGTATTTCTTGAAGAGGTGCGTTTTAAGTGCTCGTTTGAATGCTTGGGGTGACTGAGAGTGGCGGATGTGAAAGGGGAGAGAATTCCATTGTGTGGGTGCGCAGAAAGTAAAAGTGCGTTGTCCGTATGTTTTGGTTTTGGTGTGTGGAATGGTGAGGATGCGACAGTCAGAAGAGGCACGGAGTTGTCTTGCTGGAGAATAGACGGTGAGGAGTTCAGAGAAGTAAGCAGGAGACGAGCCAGAAAAGAAGTTAAAGCAGAGGGTTTGTAGTCAATGCGGGCTTGAATAGGTAACCAGTGCAGTGTGTGAAGAAGTGGTGTTGCGTGATCTCGTTTTCGTGCTTTCAGAATGAGGCGTGCTGCCGAGTTTTGGACTTTTTGTAGTTTATGCAGGAGGTACAGAGGACAGCCAGAGAGAAGAGAGTTGCAGTAGTCAAGTTTAGAAAGAACAAAGGCACAGACAAGATAGTGGGGCTCGTATATTGCAGACGCACTAATCAATCATTCACATCTTGCAACAAACATCATACTTTGTGATATTGTTCCTTATAATTATTTAAGGGATTTCAGATACAGAGCCACTTCAGAAATCGTTTTTTTAATTTTTTTTTATTGGGAATAAAAGGCTGCATTTACAGCAGACGAAGTTCTTACCAAAAGCGCTCAGCAGTAAATATTCCCAACTCAGCAAATGTAAATTCAATGGTTTACCATGCACCAGAAGTTGTCTGCTGATAACACATGCATGACATAAATACTCTTATGGGTATTTTTGTGTTCTGGTATTTAATTTGATCGTTTTTAGAATTTTATATATCCGCAGCATGAAAATTCAAGACCGCGGCCTCCGCAACATTGCGTGTTTTGATTTGAGCGAAAACAACGTTTCTGAAGGTAAGTTTTCAAGAATACGCATCCATTCACCAATGTCACATCATTTTCCTGTTTAATTCGCCCCTGGGGTCCGTTATTCATCGGGTGAAGCGCTGAAATGCAGAGACTTTGTTTAATCTTGCAATAGCTCATTAGCTGGATTGTGATGCTGATAGATCTAGATCTATCTGTTGATTACAAGTAAGGAAATCCTGATCGCCACGCTGGTGATTTTAAACAGATTAAACGAACTTTGAATAAAAGGCGAGGAGAAAGAGATTGTTCATGGTATGATAATTAGTCCTACCTACGTTAAGGACTTCCATAAGTCTCTAAACGGCTGAGGTGGGGAGGGATAGAGTCAAAAACTGAGTGAGGGTAGGCCAGATAGTAGGATGACCAGCTGGAGATAAAAACACTCCACTCCCCATGTCTTTACAGTGTTGTGATCAAACTTTCAAAGACGGTAGGTAACAGACAAAAGCTTACAGTGTATGCTAATCAAATGAGATAAGTGGTTTTGAATAATGAAGAGGTACCGCTCTTTGAGTTTTACAATTTTGGTTTGTTGCTTGTTTCTCATCCTTTTGCTTATTTTAAGTTGACCAATGCACATTGGTGTGAATTTTATTTTTACAGGATATATACAAGAGTTACACCACATGCCGGTTCCTGGGAACAAGCGTTCTGCAATTATTCCGGTGCCACAGAAGGGAGCTGATTTCACTAGTACTACTGTATCAAGGTTTGTTACCTTATACATCCTGTCTTAACAGTAAGATTTTTTTTTATTGTATTAATTGGAACATGTTTGCACATCATTTGTAAGCGACCTCTGTGAATTTGATGGGTTTAACGTAACCTCACTATGGTCAACATTCTGTTAGCGACTGTTTGAAGCAAATAAATGTAGCGGTCAGAAAGATTCCAGAATCAGTTGGGTCACTGGAAACTGTGTTTGTTTGTTTTTTAACCTGAAACAGTAAGAATTATACGAATTCATGAAATAAAATTTTCTTTCATTTTGGTCTGTTGTGTGAAGACTTGCTAACCCGGCTTTGACCGACTCTCCGAGATAGTAAACATTATTCAAATACATTCAAATAAAAATGTCACTTTTCATCTTTTGTGTGAAGGGTACCCCAGGCTGATTTCCTGCACCATGGATGTAGAGGAGGCCAGACAGTCTGCTTCTCATTCCAGCTGTGTTGCGTTTTTTTCTGCTCGTGAAGTGTATCGCCACATTGCCAAAGCCATTGGCCAAGAGAAGTCACCCTGTCTGCCCATTTTGCATAGCCTTACAGGCTGTGACACTATGTCGTTCTTCAATGGTATTGGGGAAACAGAAGGCTTGGGAAGTATGGCAAGCATTTGAAGACGTCACTCAAACTTTCTTCAGGTTGTCTGCTCCTCTTTGTAAGCTGAGTACCACTGACAGGGCAGCACAAGAGCTTTTTGGTGTACATTTGTAGGACAAAACCAGCAACGTACTGGGTGTAAACAGGGCTAGACGGTATCCCTTCAGTAAAAAGAGCTGCCAAATTGACCATAATCCCCTT
Source organism: Littorina saxatilis (assembly GCF_037325665.1). Classification (NCBI taxonomy): domain Eukaryota; kingdom Metazoa; phylum Mollusca; class Gastropoda; order Littorinimorpha; family Littorinidae; genus Littorina; species Littorina saxatilis. The sequence continues at coordinate 53,669,940 of NC_090246.1, read as the reverse complement.
ACAAGTGAGGTGCTGCTGCAGGACATGAGATTGAGAAGAGCCATCTACCTATTAGACTTCCCAACTCTGTGGGCTGGCAGTTCAAGGCTGGAAAGTGGGAGTCATTCTGGACGAGCTTTCAAGAGGTATCCAGCGTGTGCCGAGAACTCATGAGGTGTGCCTGCAAGAAGAGCTGTATAACAAAACGCTGCAAATGCAGCTAAGAAGGACTGCAGAGCACAGCTCTCTGCAAATGTGCTTGCATGCCTGTGAAAACTGTCAGCATCTAAACTGTGCAAAAATATTATTGTACCCATTTTCATACCCCAACTCAAACATTTATTCCTGTGTCATTTTATTCAAACTGTGTATGCCATTAAAGGCTCGCATCTTCGCTATCTGGCACATTTTTTTTTTTACATCATCATTTACGCCGTCAAAATAAGGATACCCTTGACGTGACAAAGAGATGTGACAAAAACTTCGGGTACCTTTTAAAAAGCCGACGACAATTCCTGAGGCACAACTGGGTTACTGTTGTATACGAAGAGAAAGTCCACTTGATTATCCATCCAGAACAGGTTGTTTTATTTCGCCATCTTGCATATTTCTAGTGTTGTGCCATTGTACCTACTGATGTATGTGTCGATCTCACGGATGAGATGTTTATGTGTCAAATTTGAGGGATAAGTCAACTAAAATCCATGTATTTTAGCAATGACCAAGTGGGTTGCGTTGAAACTTTCAGGAATGTGTGTCTACACATGAGGCGTAGTTCAACCGTTTGAGTACACTTTCAAATCTTCACGAAATAATATTTTAAAAACTGCCACAGGTTTGTTGACTTGCATCCCACATATTTTTGACTTCGCATGTATATATGACAGATGGTTGTTTCAAGTACTGCCAAAGTTTCTTTTGAGTATAGACACTTGCCGGAATGTGCTAGTTGTGTAAACACATGAGAACAAACAACGTTTTCGAAATACAGCGATTATGAATTTTAGTCGACTTTTGAGTTGATACATTACATTTTTATCAGTTTTATTTTGGGGGTACCCTTATTTGGGCGGCGGTCAAATAACCCATGTAAAGGCCACCTTTTATCTTAAAAGTGTTCCAGTTAGCCAAGTTGAGTGCCCTCAATAGCATACATTGAATACAACAGCACAGGAATGAATGTTTTCGTTTTGGTACAAAAATTGGTGCAATATATTGCACAGTTTAGGTAATCCACAAATTCTTCAACCCTGCCACCCACACCGTCCAATCATTCTCTGCACCAACAATACATGTATTGTTTTGTTTAAAAATGTTTTTGTGTTAGTTTCTATTGCAAGAGAATGTCTTGTAGCATCAAAAATGCCTAAATACCCTTTTATTGGCGGCCATTTTGAAAATTATTAAAAAAACTACTGATTTCTTAATTTTTTCACGGTGGCTCTGTATCAGGTTTTGTTAAGCAAAAGCAAATGTCCATTTACGCCAAATTTCACATGAAGTGAAATATGCCTAACATACCCAACCGTTTACACTGGCGGCCATTTTGAAAAATTGTTTAAAAACTACCAATTTTTTAATTTTTCGCGGTGGCTCTGTATCAGGTTTTGTTAAGCACATAAAACTCTTCATATTTGCTAAATTTGGTGTTTGTTGCATGATTTGAATGATTTTGCAACATAGGAGCCCCACTAAAAGTGTTAGTTGTTTGAGAGGAGAGTGTGTGGCGAATGGTGCTGATCTTACGAATCTCAAAATAAGCTGCTCTACAGACTAAAGATAATTATACGGTTGTTAAGGGTCATGTCAGATGAAAGGGTGAATCCAAGGTTTCTAGCAGATGGTGAGAAAAGAATGTCAGTGTTGCCTATTTGAACAGAAACAGGTTGGGGAGAGGGAAATGTAGTGTTCTTCTTTTTGCACAGTAATAAGACTTCAGTAAGAGGCGACTAACGGATTCTGTTTCTGCTTTTACCCTTGTTAAGTGTTTCTTGTATAGAATATAGTCAATGTTTGTAAAGATTATAGTCAAGCAGTAGGTAAGAAATGTTAAGTCCTTTGTACTGGAAACTTGCATTCTCCCAGTAAGATCATATATATTGTACTACGTTGCAAGCCCCTGGAGCAATTTTTTGATTAGTGCTTTTGTGAACAAGAAACAATTAACAAGTGGCTCTATCCCAAGCCCCCCCCCCCCCCCCCCCTTTCCCCATCGCGATATAACCTTGAACGAATGAAAACGACGTTAAACACCAAATAAAAAAAGAAAGAACGTTTTAATGTTGGGGGAGCATGCCCCCGTACCCCCCTAGAAAAAAAGGGATTTCCTCTTTTTTCATCACATGAGAGTCCCGCCCCTGATTAGTCTCTTTGAAACTGAAGTCTTTGGCTTCAGTCATACTTTCTTGTTTGATTAATACTGAGTGTGATAACAATTGCTGTATTGGTTTTAGTTGTTGTGAATGCTTGAAAACCTGTATTTAATTCAGCTGCCTTTTGAGACACTATTACTATTGTTTGTAAGACTGATAACATTACAATTTTCTGTATCATTTTGTTGTGTATGCATGAAAATTAACCTGTAAAACCTCTGTTTTTTGTTGTTGCTTTTCTTAGGTAGTGGACTGACGAAACCTCCAGACATGAAGATGGGACACAAAGACAAATCAGAAGTGGTTGAACTAGAGGTGGTTTCCGAGGACATCCGAGGGATGGAGACTATGGTGAAAGGGATAGGTGCAGCTGCGTTTTATGGTGTGTGTTCTGTCTCCTCCGCCTTCGTCACCAAAACTCTGCTGGATACGCTCCACTTTGATTTCCCTGTCACTATAATGGTGGCACAGATGCTCTTCACTACTTGTGTTTTGGAAGCCTTGAGCTTTTTCGACGTAATAACTCTACCATCGTACACTTTGAAACGAGGAATGTCGTTCTTCTGGCCTGCGTTATTTTACGGAGCAAACGCTGTGCTTTCTCTGAGTGCTCTGTCACACATGAACATTGCCATGTATGGGGTGCTGAAACGATGTGTGCCCATCTCTACCATGGTTCTGTCTGTGGCCATTCTGGGCAAGGGCTGGCCTTCCCGCTGGACAATGGTCACTGTGTGCTTGCTCAGTATCGGCTGTATTGTTGCAGGTGAGGGAAACCTTACTCGTTTTGGTAGACATGTTTTTATTTTATTTTTGTGTGTTCTCTTCTTGCACAGTTTGTTTTCTTTTTTATTGATTTCTTAATTTTGTTTTTCTTTATTCATTAATATTGCCTGTTGTTCTTTCTTTGTGTGTGTGAGTGTTTGTGTGTGGGTGTGTGTCATTGTTCAAGGGGAATATTTGAATGTCATTCATGCTCTTACATGCTCTGTGTGTGTGTGTTGTACATGTATCTTATGTTCATTCTCCCTGTCTCAGGGTTTCATTTACTAGTGCGCCTTGCTACATCTCAAAATGTCCCATTGGAATAGGAAGGCTTCCGCCAGTTATCTCTCTGAGGTTTTGGGTGCTTAGAGAGTACCGTGCCCCTTGCGGGGGCATAATACATCGAGGTCACAAGCAGGGACAAGGGGAAGGTCGGCTGGGCGGACAGGAGTATGATGGCTTACTAGTGCCAAAACCTGATGTTACCCATTATCACATGATAATTACTAATTAACGCTGTCAGTTACTGTTTTCATCTGTTAGTTACTAATTTTCACGGGAAAATTACTAATTTTTAGTTTTGGCACTAGCAATCCGATCGGCACGGTTGGCCTGAGTGGTAAGGCGTCCGCCCCGTGATCGGGAGGTCGTGGGTTCGAACCCCGGCCGGGTCATACCTAAGACTTTAAAATTGGTAATCTAGTGGCTGCTCCGCCTGGCGTCTGGCATTATGGGGTTAGTGCTAGGACTGGTTGGTCCGGTGTCAGAATAATGTGACTGGGTGAGACATGAAGCCTGTGCTGCGACTTATGTCTTGTGTGTGGCGCACGTTATATGTCGAAGCAGCACCGCCCTGGTATGGCCCTTCGTGGGCGTTAAGCAAACAAACAAACAAACAAACTAGCAATCCGTCAGGAAGTGAGCCAAAACTAAAAATTAGTAATTAACAGGTGAAAGTTAGTAATTTTTCCTGGAAAAATTAGTAATTTTCCCGGGAAAATTAGTAATTAACATGTGAAAATGGTACTAATTACTAATTTTCCCTTCATAATTACAATTATGAGGTTTTGGCACTAGTAGGCCGTCATACAGGAGACTACAATAGGAAGGTTTCCGCCAGTTATCTCTCTTTGAGGTTTTGGGTGCTTGGAGAGTACCGTGCCCCTTGCGGGGGCATAAAACATCGAGGTCACAAGCAGGGTCAAGGGGAAGGTCGCTGGGCGGACAGGAGACTATTGCCTTCAGTGCGTCAAAGGGTGCACTGAGATTACGTACCACTGCGCCACCCCATGCACACTTTTCATGGGAGTACAATGTTCGGAATGAGCTAGAGACAAAAACGTGAGCCAAGCCGAGCAACTTGCGAGTTTGTAAAATGCAATGTGATGTGCTATTAAAATGTAATTCATTAGTATTCAACCAATTCTGCGAACTATCTGTGCTTGCTCGATTACCTCTGTTGAAACTGTCAACAGAAGCGATATCGATCGAAACACAGACAAACACACACACACACACTATCCGGATACACTGGCAAATTCTCATATCATCATATGGCACTAAATAACACTATTTTGCATCTTTCGACAAAAGCATTTTCGGATCGCCTAGCCTGCTTTGTGCGTTTTGCTTTCGACTCTGTAATGTCCCATCAGAATTTGGTTATAACCTTGAACGGTTGAAAACGACGTTAAACACCAGAATAAAGAAAGAAAGATCAGAATTTGGTTGAGGGGGACAAATGTCCCATTGTCTTTTTCTTCCAGGTTCTTCCTACCACCACCCACTCCCTGTGTGTGTGCGTGCATTTGTAAATTGTTCAAGGGAAACATCTGAATGATGTCATTCATGCTCTTACGTTTATATTATTATAATGATATTAATGTGAATTATCAACAGCACATGGCTTTACTGAAAGAGATGTGCTTACAAAAGTTTCGGCAATTTTCAGCAAATTTTAGCCAGCCTTTGGCACCACCATGAAAAATGTGGCCAGACTACTCCTGAAATAACAGCACATTCTCCTGCCATTCAAAATAAGTTTCATTGTTTCAATGACTACAGTTGATAAGCAACATCCCTGCCATCGATCTAGCTCTCTATTGTCTTCTCTTCTTCTTCTTCTGCATTCATCATTCATGGGCTGAAGCTCCCACATACACTCGTGTTTTTTGCACGAGTGGGTTTTTATGTGTTTTGTATGAAACTTTTCCCCCTGCCCAAGTGCCCCTGCCATTTAGGCAACCATACGCTGCTTTTGGGGTAGCCGTATACCCTTCAAAAAAAGTTAAGGACCACTTTTTCAAATGCATGCCATACAAAAATGACAAGGTTAAAACTTAAATGATTTAATTTTTTCTTTATTGTTTTATTGAAGAACTGAGGGCTGTCTCCAGAAAATGTCACGTCAAACATGCCAGCAAAAACAATGCCAGAGCTTGTTACTCCAGACAACCCTCTAATTTCAAATTCACAGCAGTAGTATTTCTTACAACGAAGAACTGCAAAATCTTCTCCCGTCAGCGATCACTAGTTAAGCTACATGCAACTAATCGGTAGTGAGATGTCCTACGACGTAAGGTGATCTCTCCCCGGACCATCACAGGGCCCCCATCCAATGATTTCGCTCTAGAACAGCACCATCTGCAAAGCGCTCTCTACGACGTCTCCAGACTCTGGTGCGTCCATCAGCAGGATCCCAGAAGAGGCGCGACCCATCTGTAAACAAGAACTGAGCCCTACAATGACATAACCACCTCACGTGTTGAGTGCACCAGGCTCAGTGGGCAGCTGGATGGTTGGCAGTCGATGTTGTTTTGAAAACTGGGCGTCTTTCAGTGACGTTTAAAGCGTGTAAGCAGTTTGTAACACTTTGATTACTGACAACAATGTCTGGTGGCAGCTCATGGTCGATGCCTGCTGCCTTTTCGGTAACTTTTTTTTGCTGCATGACCTTCATTTGGATGAGGCGATCCTTCATTGTTGTGGTGACTGTATGCCGACCATGAAAGTGTCGTAACTGTACTCTGCCAATGGCTTGAAGTCATTCCTTCAGTCTGATGATGTTGAAGTGAGACACTGCAACACTCTGAACCACTTGCCTGACAGAAACAACATCTAATGATCTTGTAGCCATGAAACTGCCCTTGCCTTATCCAAGTCTCTCCGTTTTCGTGATGGGGGCATGTTGTTTCATTGCATTATTTTGTCAGTGTGTCAATTTACAAAGACAAGTTCATGAGCACATGTCGACTGGCTGGAACCCTGTTGTAGCACGTGCATTACTGGTTTTTGTCCTGGCATGTCTTGCACCGATTTGATAGGACTTTGAAAACTGCCCCCTTTTTAAAGAAAACCTCACTTTTTCCGCCTGTTTAGCATGACTTAGTAACACTGCCTGCCAAAAATGTTCCTAGACCAAGACTCATTGCCCTTTTGTTAATTCAAAAAAGTCACGTTACAATCAAATTGTCAAACCCTTCATTTTTGGCGAATACTTCAAAGATTGTGAACATGGTCCTTAACTTTTTTTGAAGAGTATATATCATCTGAACTCTGTTCTCATTCTCATTTCAGGGTATGGTGACCTGACGTTTAACCTGTTGGCGTACTCCTGCGGGGTGGGGAGCAACTTCACCCAGGCACTGTACCTGCTCTTGGTCCAGCGCTTCGCTCAGAGCCAGAAGATGAGCACCATTGAGACTCTGCAGCTTAATTGCTTCAACTCCTTACCCATTCTCGTCCTAGCCGCCCTAGCCAACGGAGAGGTGCAGACCTTGTGGGCCTACCCTGTGCAGGAGCACCCGTTCTTCCCCGTCGTCTTCTTCTTTACCATCTCTGTGGGCATGCTGTTAAACTACTCCCTGTTTTTGTGCACGGGTATGACTTCGGCGCTGACTACCAGTGTGGTGGGCGGCCTAAAAGCCATGGTCCAGACCATGCTGGGTTTGGTGACGTTTGGTGGCATCAGTCACAACTTGCCCACCTACCTGGGCATCACGCTGAATCTGGTTGGAGGTGTAGGCTACATACTGGTCAAGTACAGAGAGAACAACAAAAAGTTACACCACAGTATCCACAAAGTGATGTCCTTCTCCAGCCTGGTCAAGAACGGTGGCAGAGATCACGGCGCTGGGTCAAACGGTTTTGTTCCGCCAGCGTCTGAGGATTCGCCCGAGGGTTACAACGTGAAGGACAGGTCTCATAGTCATAGTGAACCGACTGTTGTTGAACTTGAAGCCAGTAAAAAATGATTAAATTACATATCTTACCCAACTCACATATAGCAATTAACCCTGGTTCAGTGCTGGTATCGCTGTACGCGTCCCCTTGGTAACAAGGAAGATGCCTCTAAAAAAGAGTGACCGAGACCCGTAAGGGTGTCTAGGCCAGCCCGGAAACGAGGCTGCCTTCCGTATGCGCGCGCATACTCCGCCATATGCATCATTCTAAAAACTCAGCGTCAGTGAGACTGGTCGCATTTGATGTACGCTCTGGCTGTTTCAGCCGTTGTTACTTAGCCTTTTTGACTTTGTTTCGTTCCTCTTGGTCTCTTCTTGTCATCTGGACTTCACAACTATGTTGAGGTGAGGTTGTTCCTTGTATTTTGCTTGATTTTGGCAGCATTGTTGGCCGTATTTTGGACTTAAACATTTTTTCAGAAATTTTTTCGTGAGTCGTTTTTCTGTCATGGCTGACAATGCTAAGAAGAGGTCAGCTTCTTAATAGGTAGCTGCTGTGCCCTCTTCTCCTAAGAAAGCTTTTAGAAAGTCTAAACAATCCGGTCTAGGTCCGTTTCTGTTGAAGATTCTCTTGCTAAAAATCTTTTGATGTGTTGATTGTTTTACCCGCTAAGCCGGTAGACAAGTCCGCTTCCATTTTGTCTACTACACTGGTGACTATTCCGGAACTCCCATTTTGCCGGCTAAGCCTACGGATTAGTCCGGGCTCGGTTATAAACATGTTGTTACTGGGCTTGCGTCTGTAGACGTGGCCTCTTTGCTTTTGACTTTAAGTTCACAGGTTTCTGCTTTGGCGGCCGAAACTTCGTCAACAAAGGCAGAACTACGTGCTCTCCCGGCCGGGGTTGCTGACGTTTCGTTGCTGGACAGTGTTCGTTCGTCCCCTGCTGTGACCTTTACGAGGGCAGATGTGCATGCCTCTCAGGAGGGGAGCTCACGGTTTCCGGCGTCTGTTGGTTCACCTTTAGGTGTTCCGTCTTCCTCACAAGGTATGTGGACTACACGCAGACCTGCCTACTCTCCCGAAAAATTCGGGAGACTCCCGATTTATGTCTGTTACTTCCGACCTCCCGATTAGACTTTGAATTCTCCCGATTTCATCAATGAATCCTGTAAAAAAAACAAAAAAAACGAAATTTGTTCCGTGTTGTACATGGTTTGGGCATTTAGACGCCTGGGCTGAGTACAGCTTCCGGTGCCGCCAAGCGTTTTTGCTTCGGCTGTTATGATTGGTTTACTCAGATACAACGACCAATCGCTAAGCTTGACTTGCGAAGCTCTGTTGACGCGGATTGTCGCGATGGCGGGTAAAGAAGCTGAGAAACGTCTGCATGAGACCGAGACGACGAATCGACAGCACCATTTGAGCATCAGCAGAAAGTGAAATCGAAGAAATACATGCAGAAGTGGAAAGACGAGTACTATAAGTTGGAAAACATGGAGAAGTCTACGAAAGGCCCCCATTTTGCTCATTGCGGCGTCTGCCACCGGGATTTCTCGATATCCCACGGCGGTAGAAACGATTGTTCATATATTGGTATTGAATTCCTTACGTTTGTTCTCACCTGCACCAATCAGTATTACTTTTTCTTCTCTGTGAAATATGGCCCTGTTGAGAGTAAATGTATTCATTTTGAATCCAAGAGCTGGCAAAATAAATCTAGTCATATATTTCTTGAATGACCTTGTTTTCATCTGTATGAATTGGGTTTTCCTGGAGTGAAAAGTCACTAAAATATGTTCACATATTTTATCTGCCTGTCCCATGCTGTCTTTTTCAAGCCATTGCTTAATACATACACTTGATGTAGATGTGATTACAACTGCCAGGCCAGTCATATGAGCTGTCTTCTCAAAGAAAACCAAGCTCTTTTATAGTTTTATTGTACTTTTCATAGCTTTTCAAAAAGGCATATCCCATTTATTTGGTGTTAGGAAAGGCCTCAAAATACACTTTATAAATCCTTAAAACCATTTTCGTTGCCCCTGGACCCCACCGGGGCCTTGGCGGCCCCTGGACCCCGGCCAGCTTTGGAGGATCTCCCTAATTTACCTTTGGGGGGGTAGGCAGGTCTGTACACGAGTAGCTGGGTTCTCCAGCGAAAGTGTAGAGCGTTGTCTTGAGAAAGTAGCCTCTGGTGAAAGCCCAGGTGAAAGTTCCGACCCATCTGCTGTCACCAGCCGCTTAGTCGGTATGGCAGTGGGTGCTAGGGGCCCTGACAAGCGAACGGAAGTTCCAATGCGTCTTGCCATGTCGGTGGGCAGTGGCCAGTGCGGAGGTCTTTCGCTTCCGCCCAGGGGGCAGGAAGGGGTGCGTCCACGGTGGTGGACGACATCCAGCTTACTTGCCGTTCAAGTTGTCCAGCGCAGTGACGTGGGCAGCGGAAAACGGCATTTAGGTATTGTGGAAGTTGGTGGACCGCGAAAGGCGGGGGTCACCTTCCTGATTGCGATTGCGAGCATGAAGGAAAGGATAACGAGGATACTTCCATATGAGGGTGCGTCCACGGGGATGGACGACACCTAGCTTCACTTGCCGTTCAGGTTGTCCAGCGCAGTGACGTGGGCGGCGGAAAACGGCATTTAGGTATTGTGGAAGTTGGTGGACCGCGAAAGGCGGGGGTCACCTTCCTGATTGCGATTGCGAGCATGAAGGAAAGGATAACGAGGAGACTTCCATATGAGGGTGCGTCCACGGGGATGGACGACACCCAGCTTAACTTGCCGTTCAAGTTGTCCAGCGCAGTGACGTGGACGGCGGAAAACGGCATTTAAGTTTTGACCGGAAGGGGTGGTTGAGAGCAAAGCTTTACTTCCTCCACCTCTATCCGGTTTGATGACTTCCGGAAGTTCGGAGGAACAGGATGTTCACTTCAGCTTCCGGGAATCGTTGTCCATTGCCCTGGAGTTGGCAAAGGGCCACGTGTAGCCGGGTTCTCCGGTGAAAGTGGTGTAAGTTCGCAGGAGGAAGTAGCACGCATTTTTGCGGTGAAAGTTCTGAAACCATGTCTGTTCTTCCGCTTTCTGGCGCACGTTCAGCAGCGGCTAAGAGCCCTGGGCAACGTAAGCTTCCGCCCTGGGGGCAGGAAGTTGTTGGGCTGGGTGATTCTTGGGTTGACCATGCGAGTCTCTCTGGGGGTCACTTTCCTTACTTTGATACCGAGCAGGAAGGAGAGGCTTATGAGGGTGCGTCCACGGTGGTGGATGACACCCAGCTTAACTTGCCGTTCAAGTTGTCCAGCGCAGTGACGTGGGCGGTGAAAAACGGCATTTAAGTTTTGACAGGAAGGGGTGGCTGAGAGCAATTTTTAACTTCCTCCACCTCTATCTGCGTTCGACGACTGATACTGACGACGATCAGTAGGGCTGATTCTTTGTTGGAGATTTAAGTCTAGCATGGAGTCAGCTTCCGGATTGCACGGATGTGCATGATGGCTGTTCAGATTAAGGTGCTCCTGTATTGCTGATAAGCACTGAATTCAGGTTCCGTTTCAAGTTAGCAAGTGCAGTGGCGCTCGCAGCTGAAATGGTTCGAGGTACAAGGGGATCGTCCGGTGTGTTTCTATGCAACCGGTTGGTCCTGATGTTTACTAATCCACGGCCTGTTTCGCTTTCGCTTTTGCGGCTGTGACTTCTGGTTACAGGATGGGATATCCTTCTACTGTTAACACTGTGGTGTTGGTAGTCGGCACTTTTCAGCCTTTGGCTTCCGGTTCCGTTTCTGCGGTTCCTTTGCTTTTTTTACAGGCTGTATTCACTTTCTCTTCCAGTCTTCCAGCTGGCATGAGACAGGTGGATGGTGATCTGGTCATGGAGTTATGGCGTTTGGAAATTTTCAAAACTTTTCCGATTTTTGGCAAGTTTTGCCTAATCGGGATTGGTGACTGGTTCTCATCATTTCGATGTTCGTTATGATGCTTTTGAACAAGAGGAGAAAATGGGGAGGCTCATACTTCAGCTGTGTCGCGGTTCGCGGCATTTTGTAGTTGATTTGAGCTTTCTGAGGAGTTTTTTTTTAGTGTTAAGTTCTTAGATCCTCTGGCGGGGTCTTTTTGTTCTTGCGGAAGTTTTCACAAGCGAGTCTTCTTTGTCACCACTACCTTTGTGGACAATGCTCGACTTTTTGCCTGTGGCGGTGGTGCTTTAGCTTGTTTCTTACGCTCAAGTAGCGTGTCACTCGCGGAGCGCTTTCTGTAGGCTTCGGTTAACTCCAAGTTTAAGAACTTAGGTTCTCTTTTTTCGTTCTACGGAACCGCCCTTGGGTTTGGTTAACATCCATCTGGATGGTGATAGCAAGGAGAAACTGTCTGTTAGATCAAGATCTCCTAGCTCTGGTAGATTGCGTCATCATTTCTTTATGATTGGCTCTTTTGAACAAAACTTGCTTTTAGTCTCTCGCTTGGGCGGTTACGTTCTAACTGGATATCTTTGTGGTCCGACAGGACCCAAATACAAAGGATGTAACTTTGCCGTTTTTTACCTGAGAGTAAGCCTCTGCCCTTAACCTTTGCCGTGCTTCCTGGGTTCACCTGTACCCAGAGACACACTAAAATCATTGTAACTCTGGAACCATTAAAGGTATCGTTTTGAAATTTTAAGTATCTCTCACACACCTAATTTGCTCTCTGTCTGCAAATTTTTAGTGTGTACATGCCAAAACATCAGAATTAATTGATTATGATAATTTACATAAACACTACCGATGGCGCGGGTTCACACATACCCATACTTTTAAAGAGTAGTAGTGATTGTAACTATCCCTCTGCCGACGGCGCGGGTTCTGCTACACCCATAATTACCAAAGCGGCGGAACAGTGTCTGTCTGCCTGTTTGTCTCCAAGAGACTGTCTGTCTCTCTGTTTGTCTGTCCGTATCTCTCTGTCTGTATGTCTGTTGTCAGTTGCTCTGTCTGTCTGTCTGTCTGTCTGTCTATCCGTCTATCCGACTGTCTGTCTATCTGTCTATCTGACTGTCTGTCTCTGTCTGTCTCTCTCTCTGTTTGTCTCTCTCTCTGTCTGTCTCTCTCTCTGTCTGTCTCTCTCTCTGTCTGTCTCTCTCTCTGTCTCTCTCTCTCTGTCTCTCTCTCTTAGTCTCTCTCTCTGTCTCTCTTAGTCTCTCTCTCTCTCTCTTTCTTAGTCTCTCTCTCTCTTTCTTAGTCTCTCTCTCTTAGTCTCTCTCTCTCTTTCTTAATCTCTCTCTCTCTCTCTTTCTTAGTCTCACTCTCTCTCTTTCTTAGTCTCTCTCTCTCTCTCTTAGTCTCTCTCTCTCTCTCTTTCTTAGTCTCTCTCTCTCTCTCTCTTAGTCTCTCTCTCTTTCTTAGTCTCTCTTTCTCTCTCTCTTTCTTAGTCTCTCTCTCTCTCTCTTTCTTAGTCTCTCTCTCTCTTTTTTAGTCTCTCTCTCTCTCTTTCTTAGTCTCTCTCTCTCTTTCTTAGTCTCTCTCTCTCTTTCTTAGTCTCTCTCTCTCTCTAGCTCTTTCTTAGTCTCTCTCTCTCTCTTTCTTAGTCTCTCTCTCTCTCTTTCTTAGTCTCTCTCTCTCTCTCTCTCTCTTTCTTAGTCTCTCTCTCTCTTTCTTAGTCTCTCTCTCGCTCTCTCTTTCTTAGTCTCTCTCTCTCTCTTTCTTAGTCTCTCTCTCTTTCTTAGTCTCTCTCTCTCTTTCTTAGTCTCTCTCTCTCTTTCTTAGTCTCTCTCTCTCTCTTTCTTAGTCTCTCTCTCTCTTTCTTAGTCTCTCTCTCTCTCTCTTAGTCTCTCTCTCTTTCTTAGTCTCTCTCTCTCTCTCTCTTAGTCTCTCTCTCTTTCTTAGTCTCTCTTTCTCTCTCTTAGTCTCTCTCTTTCTCAGTCTCTCTCTCTCTTTTTTAGTCTCTCTCTCTCTCTTTCTTAGTCTCTCTCTCTCTCTTTCTTAGTCTTTCTCTCTCTCTCTCTCTTAGTCTCTCTCTCTCTTTCTTAGTCTCTCTCTCTCTCTCTTAGTCTCTCTCTCTTTCTTAGTCTCTCTTTCTCTCTCTTAGTCTCTCTCTCTTTCTTAGTCTCTCTCTCTCTTTTTTAGTCTCTCTCTCTCTTTCTTAGTCTCTCTCTCTCTCTCTCTTTCTTAGTCTCTCTCTCTCTCTCTCTTTCTTAGTCTCTCTCTCTCTCTTTCTTAGTCTCTCTCTCTCTTTCTTAGTCTCTCTCTCTCTTTCTTTGTCTCTCTCTCTCTCTTTCTTAGTCTCTCTCTCTTTCTTAGTCTCCCTCTCTCTCTTTCTTAGTCTCTCTCTCTCTCTTTCTTAGTCTCTCTCTCTCTCTTTCTTAGTCTCTCTCTCTCTCTTTCTTAGTCTCTCTCTCTCTTTCTTAGTCTCTCTCTCTCTTTCTTAGTCTCTCTCTCTCTTTATTTGTCTCTCTCTCTCTCTCTTTATTTGTCTCTCTCTCTCTATCTTTCTTAGTCTCTCTCTCTCTCTTTCTTAGTATCTCTCTCTCTCTCTCTCTCTTTCTTAGTCTCTCTCTCTCTCTTTCTTAGTCTCTCTCTCTTTCTTAGTCTCTCTCTCTCTTTCTTAGTCTCTCTCTCTTTCTTAGTCTCTCTCTCTCTCTTTCTTAGTCTCTCTCTCTTTCTTAGTCTCTCTCTCTCTCTCTTTCTTAGTCTCCCTCTCTCTCTTTCTTAGTCTCTCTCTCTCTCACTTTCTTAGTCTCTCGCTCTCTTTCTTAGACTCTCTCTCTCTCTTTCTTAGTCTCTCTCTCTCTCTCTTTCTTAGTCTCTCTCTCTCTGTCTTAGTCTCTCTCTCTCTCTCTTTCTTAGTCTCTCTCTCTCTCTTTCTTAGTCTCTCTCTCTCTCTCTCTCTCTCTCTCTCTCTCTCTCTTTCTTAGTCTCTCAGTCTCTCTCAGTCTCCCCCTCCCCCTCTCCCTCCCCCTCTCCCTCCCCTGCAAGAGGTCGGTGAAGGGAGAAACTCGATGCAACCACTGAAGTAGCGCTGTGGGTTTCCCTGAACCCACCCCGTCGTTAGAGAAATAAACGGTAAAAACCCTCTTTCAAATGTATGGGTTCAGACAAACCCGCATCGTCGTTAGAGGAATAAACGGTAAAAACCCTCTTTCAAATGTATGGGTTCAGACAAACCCGCATCGTCGGGAGTGTGTAGTCAAAAGCGGCATCCGGCAAAGGTTAAAGTATTATTCTTTTGGCGAGATTTTAATCTCTTTCTTGTTTGAAAGTTCTCTTTTTGAGCCCGCTTCCATGCACGCGGGTTATTCTCTAACAAAGAGAATCTCACGGTAAAAGGAAAGCGCAAGGCAGGCCTTGGCTGTTTTTCGTTTCCAAACGAAAAGCTTCAGGCTGGCTGTTTTCTACTTTGGGTTTTGGCACCATACCCTCGCTTTCACAGTGTCTCTTTTATAGATCGTTTGGGCGACCTGGCTGGCAAGAAGGTATCTTTGCTTTCTCACATTGGAATTACACGAATGTCTGCTGTAAGGGTATCCTTGAGATACTCAGGGACTTCCGCCTCAACTCTGGATTTGGTTCAGAGTTTCTGTGTTCAATGCAGGTGGCGAACCACCTATTCTGGCTTTCCAAATTTTCTCCCACATTTTTGTGTTTAGACATTATGTGGTATCAGTTACACTGAAACAGCTCGGTGCAAATTTTCTTGTGGTGGCTTTATAACCATCACGTTTAAGAGATCCTGCATTAGGCTGATTGAAAGCTAATCTCCAGTTTTTTGGGGGGCTTTGCTCCTAGTTTTGGAGCTATTGAGTTTGGATTCTTTGACTCTTTACAAAACTAGCCTTGCTGATCATCACGGAAAGCGGCCATGCTTACTTTAGTAGCTTCTGTGAGAAGTGGGAGAAAGTGTTTTTTCTGGCTAGGTTTGCTATGGACAGCTTTTTGGAGAAAGACTGATCTATGGTACTTAGGTTTCTTGCAAAATTTCTGGCAAATAAGCAGAAATTGGAGAAACCAGCTTCGATTCACAGTTCAAACTTTTTAGCAATATTCTGGCTCCTCTAGAGCCATATTTAGCCAATTGAACATTCCAAGTTTCGAAGATTTTTCTGACTCGCACGGATCTTTTCAGATCATTGAATCTAACAGCTCTTGTTCTTGTCTTTCAACTCTGTCGCTTTTTAACCTTGAACGGTTAGAAACGACGTTAAACACTGGTTAAAGATAGAAAGAGTATCTATCAACTTTGGTAGAGGTAATGACTTACTGAAGTCAACCTTAGCTAGACAGACTGCCACATTGTTTAGGCATGCCTTCAAGTGGTGGCAAGGAAAAAAGGGGGGGGCAGTCAGTCCTCTCTCTTTGGGTGGCGCGGACTCAACTTTCCTCTCTTGAGCAAGTTCATTGCTTTTGGAGATCCTGATATACATATTTGTCCTGTTAGAGCCCTCCACAGATTTCTGTTACGGACTGTGCACACTCGATTGGAAACTCAGAAACTTCTTTTTATCTCATTCAACATGGTACGGTTTAGAGATATGTCGAAAGTCTCGTTAGCCAAGTGGGTCTCCACCATAGCTAGACAAGCTCATTTCTGGTGGCAGAGTCAGGCAGGGGATGTCAGGGCAGTCTTGCCCTTTACTACAGCCAGGCCTCATGAGGCAAAAGATTGGGCTTCCACTCTAGTTGTCCTTCGTTTTGGTCTCCTGGCAGAAGTTCTTGAGTCGGCTTACTGGCTTTCTTGAAATGTTCTTCATTGATGTCTATCTCAGGGATGTCTATGCCTTGAGACAGGATGCGTTTCTGAGTTACCTGCTCTTGTAGAGGCAGGACAAAATCTCGATTCCTAATTGGGTAAAGTGCCCTCCAACCTTTAGTAGCAATCTGCTATATGTGAGTTGGGTAAGATATGTAATTTAATCAAAAATTTTAGTAATAAATTTTCATTTGATTAATATACTTACCCAACTCACATCGTTTATTCCCTCCCGCCTCCCCGCTGTGGGGTTATATATGTCTAAAAAAGAAGTGAGTTGGGCTTCGTTTTAGAATGATGCATATGGCGGAGTATGCGCGCGCATACGGAAGGCAGCCTCGTTTCCGGGCTGGCCTAGACACCCTTACGGGTCTCGGTCACTCTTTTTTAGAGGCGTCTTCCTTGTTACCAAGGGGACGCGTACAGCGATACCAGCACTGAACCAGGGTTAATTGCTATATGTGAGTTGGGTAAGTATATTAATCAAATGAAAATTTATTACTAAAATGTTTGATTTTTGTGGGGATGTATAGAATGATAATTCGATTATAAATTATGATGAAGTATTATTTTGATGTTAAAGCTGACCATTTCATGCAGTGCACCATTGAAGGTCCTTTAGGGCAACAAAAATAAAATGTTTGCTTCCGATGCCAAGGCCAAAAATATTAGGGTCAGTAGGTCGGTAACTTTTTTTTCATTGAAGTCTTTCCTTCTCTTTTTTTTTTTTTTTTTTTTTTTACAAAAGCGCATGTGGCTTTTTATTGGCCGTTACTCATGTGAGCTGTGTCCTCTGGATAAAATATAGAAGACTAGCTTTCCTTGTAAAGTCTGCAAAATCTTTTCTTTTTTTCATTTTAAATTAATTTTGTTGTTGAATTTGTCCCAAAAACATTTTAGGGTTGGAAAGAAAAAATAAGGTGGGTAGAGGAACACTGGTTGCTATTTTTACAGGCATTACTGAAGTTTATGTGCAGCTGCTCTTTGCTGGTGTCTTTGAAGCACCATTAAGTATTACGTGTAGTGGAAAACACAATGTCTTGTGTGGGTTAATATAGCTTTATTACCGTCACCAGGTTAGCAACAAATTATTCTAAATAATCTTTTATTATACAGTATCTTATGTTGCTTTTGACAGGTAGTCCCTATTTTATCATGCAGCAAACATAAAGTCTGTTCAACAGAACATCAGTAGAGAAAATGTATCCGCATATTAAGGTATTGTGTAATATATCCTGCAAAGTTGACACTGGGCTACTAAAATGCTTTATCATACATTTATTTTTATTTGTTATTGTTAATGAAATAGATCTGCTATGAAAAAGATCTGAAGCCCTTCTTTCACCACAGATATGATCATTGTTATCCATATTTTGGTAAGATATATATATATAAAACATCAGAAATTGTGAAAGAAACAATTGAAAGTCAGCAGAGACTTTCTTCCGAGATTTGTTAAAATCTCTTAGCAGAGATAGAGAGAGAAGTAAGTATCCCTTCACAAACAGCCTATTGGGAGCATCAGACCCTCCTCAAGGGGGACCGAGATTTACAGAGCAAAGTCCCTTTGTGGGGGACGTATCGCAAGGTAATCTAGTCCTGAGGAGGACCATTGTATTTGTACATAGACCAGACACCTGTTTCGACACTATTGTGTCTCATCAGTGGTCAGGTGGTACTGATGGCGAGAGTTGTCAACCCATGGTATCCAACTAAGAAGCAAACCATTCTCTGAATGGTAGCTTCTGTTGGCATGGGAGACTACCCTCATCTGACAACCCCAAGAGGATATCTGTGAAGGGAAACACTTTGATTTAAGGCCAAAGTGTAGAATTGATATTTTTTAAGAAAGAATTTAGAAATTTAGACAAGTTTTAACCAAGAAATTAGGTTAAAACAAGGGAAATTTGAAAAAGCCTAAAGGGAGGTAACTCTGTACCAGCCTGCAGATCCAGAAATGGATACGCGAACAAGTTAGATCTAATTTTGAAAAGGTTAAACAGGAAAAGCGGTCAACTTTTCACTGCTGTTCAACACAGGACTTGGTAAAGAAGAAGTTTTCTGCTTTATTCAATTGGATCGCTTTAAAGGCGATGCAACTTTCACGGTGACCACATTATAAAACATCAGAAATTGTGAAAGAAACAATTGAAAGTCAGCAGAGACTTTCTTCCGAGATTTGTTAAAATCTCTTAGCAGAGAAAGAGAGAGAAAAAGTATCCCTTCGCAGACAGCCTATTGGGAGCATCAGACCCTCCTCAAGGGGGACCGAGATTTACAATGCAAAGTCCCTTTGTGGGGGACGTATCACAAGGAAATCTAGTCCTGGGGAGGACCATTGTTTTTGTACCTAGACCAGACACGTGTTTCAACACTATTGTGTCTCATCAGTCATGGTCAGGTGGTACTGATGGCGAGAGTTGTCAACCCATGGTATCCAACTAAGAAGCAAACCACTCTCTGAATGGTAGCTTCTGTTGGCATGGGAGACTACCCTATATATATATATTCAAAACTGATAAAGAATTCCCTTCTGCGACTCCCGACCTTTATGACCGCTCAAACCCCGCCAACAACAATAAAAAGACATTTCATGCTATATTTTGGTGTCACATAAAAATGTTTTTTTAAAATTGGTAAAGGATGTGTGATATACATGGCCTTGTGTGTCTCATATCAATCGGTAATATGGTTACTTGCGAAACCAAGACTGTGATAAGAGCAGTGTCAACTGGATTATTATCAATTCCATTTG
>NC_090246.1:53463464-53650968 GCF_037325665.1 Littorina saxatilis | reverse complement strand
TCCATTTGGAAAACTGTGCGATAGAAAGCTTGATCAGTGATTATTTCAGCAGTATTTGCAACTGTAATTTTTATCTGATCAAGTGATGTTGCGCAACTCTTTTTTTTTTCGAATGCTTATAAAAGCAACCGATATTGGTTCAGAAAAGTGCTCTTGATCACAGACACATTTTTTATTTGGGTCAGGAGACCATCTAGCCTGGTACATGTACAGGTGGGCTACTTCGACTGTTCTTGGTATTTGGTGTGGAAGGGAGATGAAATTTTGAGGGCTATTTAAGGTATAAAGCTTCACTTTCATATTATCATTTTCATTTTGCATTATCATTTACAGGTGTTGTTTGTTTGGTTTGTGTATGTAAAGTGGGGGACTAACCAGTAAAGGTGGGCTGTGTGAGAGAAAGAAAGAGTGTGTTTGAATTGTTAGACTACTAATTCGGTCAAATTTATTGAATAGTCCCAGGGTTGTTTTCTTGTTCCCGTTTTAATAGGGATGCCTTTTTTGTATATAGTTGTATAAGTTTGTTTATGATCATCATGAACAGGGTCTGCACT
Organism: Littorina saxatilis; assembly: GCF_037325665.1. Taxonomy (NCBI): domain Eukaryota; kingdom Metazoa; phylum Mollusca; class Gastropoda; order Littorinimorpha; family Littorinidae; genus Littorina; species Littorina saxatilis. The sequence goes on along the minus strand of NC_090246.1, from coordinate 53,650,414 downwards.
TTATGTTTGCTTTTGAGTTTGCTTATTAATGTGTGTATAATCGTCTGATGTGGTTTCAGTGTTTGCACCTGTTAACTGTCTTGTTTTTAAAGTACATGTATAATCATGAAGATAATAATAATAATAATAAAGCATAATATTTAAAAAGTGCATGTATCCAGGGTTTAACCCTGCTCAAAGTGCTGTACAATCATTTGAAAAAATACAACATAACATTATTTAGTGCTGCAAACTGGTGGTTAAAGAAATTATGCTTCCCTGTTTTGCAAGCAAATCCGTAGCAATGCACACAACGCCTATACATGTACAAGAGGGATCTAGCAGGGGATGTATGCCATGTAGAAAAGCTACTGAAACATTCAGCCCAAATCCAACAAGAGGCGAAGCCTTCAAGGCTCATCCCGCAGTGGGGCACTGCGGTTATGAAATTAAAGGCCCCTCCTGTTTTTGGAACCGCAGGAGCTTTCTAGTTTGCTGTTAGGTAGATTTTTGGTTCCTCTTTCCTGTCATGCTCTCTTTTTCTTCATGAATTCTTTTCTTTTTTCTGCCTTCTTGCTCATTCACCTGTATTTTTTCCAAAAATCTCTTCTCTTGCCGCTTGTCTCGCGATTCATGTATAGTTTAATCTGTTAGTGTTCTGATGTAAGTCCAGCAGTAGATAGGTTAAGCCTATTTTAACATACTGGAAACTGGTAATCTTCCAGTAGGTATTAATTTAGTTTTACTAAAGCCTGCTGGGACACAAGTAATGGGTTAGTGCATTTGTAAACAGGAATCGCTTGACAAGTGGCCCCCTTCATCCCCCCCTTCCTCGTCCTGATATGGCTCTGCGTAGTCGGCTGGACGTTAAGCAACAAATAAACAAACAAACAAACTTCAAGGCTCACGTAAGAAATCGACAAACAGTAACACAAACTCAATCACTCCGTCACACACACACACACAGTACGCACACACACACACACACACACGCACACACGCACACACACACATACACAGAAAGAGCATAGGTGAAACTGTGCAAGAAAGCGAGACACTAGATCTTTCTGTCTGCATGTAGCCTACTTACAACATGGACACGACTGCCAAATAGTCTCGGCCCGCTCAAAATAACAATCACCGAGACTTTCAGTAATTCCATCGCGTGACGTCTAACCCTCGTACGTCATAATGTGACGTCAATGTAATATGACGTCTTCAAATGTTAAAGTTTCTACCACAGACATACATACATACATACATACATACGCACGCACAGACAGACAAAAGTTAGCATCGCATAGGCTACACTTCGTGAGCCAAAAACTGGGAGTGTTCGAAGCTCCCCATACGAAATGAAGCTATAATAATTTCACTTCTTCATCCAAACCTTTTGGGTTTCAAGTTCATTAAGAATGTTGATACTGAAAAATGTTTTATTTCCAGCGAATAATACATTGAATTTTCGTTTGATAATTGTCACTGGTGTTGCCGACTGTCACTGGTGTTACCGCTCTGTCACTGGTGTCACCATGATATTTTTTTAGTTTTTTTCATAATTCATCTGGCATTTAAGTCAGTACCGTGCCATGGTTTTGTGCCTTTAAGTCCAAAGCATACACATAAAAATAATTGTGAAAATGTTCCCACTTCTTCATGCCCCTTGTTGGATTGACATTACCCCAAAAACAAACAAAAATAGCAAAAGGCACTTTGATGTTCATCAACCTGATATTTTTAAGCAGCAATAGATGTTCAATCCTGATCAGTTGGAAGATCATCTTCAGTTTCTTCAATTAATCTGCAAAACAATGTGATATCACCTAATTAAACCTGATGAGAAAAAAATCAAAAGACGGTAACACCAGTGACATTTTTTCTCGTTAATTTTATTTTAATTACTTTTTTCTACCCTTTTTGTTTTAGTCAAGGACTGCCTATTTAGTGTTTGAATACTTCTATGTTTCCTTAACCATTCTAGCTGACAAGAAAGGTGCTTTGATTAAAGTCATTTTGAAAAATTCATCTGCCTCAAAAGTCTTACTTTTTTTAAAACCGCCCATATATTTATGACTACATGTAGTAAATATCAAAGTGGATGTCCACTTTCAGGATTGGAATTTTGAGGATATTGCTTAGTGCCTGGTAGGGTCTTAATCCAAACCCACTAGCTACCTGTCATGAGAAAATTGGATTTCAAAAACTTCAATGTTGTGGACAAACTTCTTTCACCACAAAATTCAAATGAGACAGAGAATTGGCAGCAAAATATGATTGCAAGGGATTGTAGACAAACCAGGAGTGTTGGATATCACAGTTGATAAAATTGTTGGGATAAAGCTGAAAGTGGGTGGGGGCTGAGGCCTTTATTTTCAATGCATTCACTTTTCAGGAATTCAGCTTTAATACAATAGTGTTTTTCAGCTGGGTTTTTTTTCTGTCTGCTGTAGTCCCTCTTACGTTTACAAACGATACAGAGGTACCTCTATTTTCAGACCTAAACAAATCTGAACAATTCACTGGTCTTGAAAGAGAGTGAGTGTTATTGTTAAAACAGTAGTAAACTCACTAACACTATGAAGAGAAAGTCTGACATCATCAGGTCTTACAGAGGCAGTCTTAACCTTCGCCCGTCCGGGTTATCGACTACACATCAATTTCCTTCTTTGAGAAACATGGGTCCGCACAGCCCCACGATGTTTGTAGTCTAAATATGACCTTTTTACATTTAGTCAAGTTTTGTTTTTTAATTACTTCTCGCTGAAATGTTAGGACATAAGAGCTTTTAGGTGCCAGAGGCATTCTTAAAAGCTCATTAACAAAATCCAACTAGTTTAAGAGATATTTGCAATTAAACACCCTTCTGGGTCCACACGGACCCATGACCATTGGCGAAGGTTAAAATGGAAGCTCCTAAATCAGAGGTTTCATGCGCTGTACCTGCGTGCCTTTGATGTGGTTGCAAAATAGGTTGTATGTATTTTTGTCCATTTGCGTCTAGTACTGTATGCAATATTGTCAATTGTCATCACTGTTGTTTTCCTCAGAAATGTTCAGGCGTACTTCTACTTCACTCTAACATGTGGGAATGTTTTGTTGAAGTTAAAATGTTGAGAGTACAAAAAAGGGTGTTTAATGATATGGATCATCCTGTGTTCATGTATGCTCTGGTTACACAAGGATCGAACAGTTAGGGTAAAAAAGATGGGGGGGGGGGGGGGGGGGGGAGGGTTTGAAGGGTCAACAAGGGGGAAGTGACGGAAAGAAGTGTCAGTATCGGTTTTTGGCTCACGTAAGTGTAGCCTATGCGATCGTAACTTTGTCTGTCTGTGCGTGCGTGCGTATGTGCGTGCGTGTGTATGTCTGTGGTAGAAACTCTAACATTTGAAAACGTCACATTACATTGACGTCACATTATGACGTAAGAGGGTTAGACGTCACGCGAAGGAAGTACTGAAAGTCTCGGTCATTATTATTTTGAGCGGGCCGAGACTAGTTGGCAGTCGTGTCCCTGTAAGTAGGCTACATGCAGACAGACAGATCTAGATCTAGTGTCTCGCTTTCTTGCACAGTTTCACCTATGCTCTTTCTGTGTGTGTGTGTGTGTGTGTGTGTGTGTGTGTGTGTGTGTGTGTGTGTGTGTGTGTGTGTTACTGTTTGTCGATTTCTTACGTGAGCCTTGATGGCTTCGCCTCTTGTTTTAGTTGACTTTGATTTTGTGCTTAACATGCCAATATGAACAACTAGATTGATTCTGTGATATTTCCCGAGTTGGGTACTTGATCTTGGTGTCTGATTTGAGAGTGGTTTTTTTCTCTTCTCATTTTGATTAGAAAATAAATTTATGGTAGGAGAGTGAAATGATTATATGCATATTTCCTTATCAATACAGTAAGAAATATGTATTTGTATGTGTAATACACAGGCATTTTGTTGCAGTTTCTTGTACAATAGTTAGCTATAGCTGTACTTCATGTGTGCAGCCTAGCAACAGAAGAATTAAAGTGATAATTTTACAACCACCACTACCACAACCTGCTTTAAAATTGTACATGTATGTAAAAAGGGCTCATGTTCTATGGAATCTCTTCCTCTTCAGTCCAATTATCTACCAGTTACCTTGATTATTTTTGTTGCACATCAAGAATGCTTATTCAAGTGTTATTTTTAATGTTGTTTGTATCAATCTTCTTGTAATGTTACTTCGGTTTCTTTTTTATTCCCGCAGGTGGGGCACTGCGGTTATGAAATTAAAGGCCCCTCCTGTTTTTGGAACCGCAGGAGCTTTCTAGTTTGCTGTTAGGTAGATTTTTGGTTCCTCTTTCCTGTCATGCTCTCTTTTTCTTCATGAATTCTTTTCTTTTTTCTGCCTTCTTGCTCATTCACCTGTATTTTTTCCAAAAATCTCTTCTCTTGCCGCTTGTCTCGCGATTCATGTATAGTTTAATCTGTTAGTGTTCTGATGTAAGTCCAGCAGTAGATAGGTTAAGCCTATTTTAACATACTGGAAACTGGTAATCTTCCAGTAGGTATTAATTTAGTTTTACTAAAGCCTGCTGGGACACAAGTAATGGGTTAGTGCATTTGTAAACAGGAATCGCTTGACAAGTGGCCCCCTTCATCCCCCCCTTCCTCGTCCTGATATGGCTCTGCGTAGTCGGCTGGACGTTAAGCAACAAATAAACAAACAAACAATTTCTTTTTTATCATCTTACTGTCACAATGCATAATAATGATTGTATATAACCATGTACGAGTACATCATGAACAGAGATTATTAGTTGCTGATTAGTTAGTTAGTTAGTTAGTTAGGGTTGAAAACGACGTTAAACACCAAATAAAGAAAGTTAGTTAGTTAGCTGTTGCTTTTCGGGTACCCCCCGCGGGTTAGGGGGAAGAATTTACCCGATGCTCCCCAGCATGTCGTAAGAGGCGACTAACGGATTCTGTTTCTCCTTTTACCCTTGTTAAGTGTTTCTTGTATAGAATATAGTCAATGTTTGTAAAGATTTTAGTCAAGCAGTATGTAAGAAATGTTAAGTCCTTTGTACTGGAAACTTGCATTCTCCCAGTAAGGTCATATATTGTAATAAGTTGCAAGCCCCTGGAGCAATTTTTTTATTAGTGCTTTTGTGAACAAGAAACAATTAACAAGTGGCTCTATCCCATCTCCCTCCCTTTCCCCATCGCGATATAACCTTCGTGGTTGAAAACAACGTTAAACACCAAATAAAGAAAGAAAAGAAAGCTTTTCGGGTCCAGCGGACCATAATACTACGGGCCAAATCAGGACCGATTGAGCTGCAGAGATTATTAGTTTTTCAAGCATGGATATTGTTTGCTGAAAGGAACATTTGCAAGAAATCAAATCCTTTCCCGTCAGGAGAAAAATCTGTTTGCCGAAAATAAAACTCGGGGTCCAAAAAAGCCTAACGCCTGTTACAGTGTTATTCTGCGCGGACTAGCCAGCGTGCCAGTAGTTAGCGGCCGCTCCAGTTAAAGGCATGCCATATTATACGGTCGCTAAGCAGGCAGGTAAAACCTGAACACAAAATTGTGTGTTGCTTGTGTGCAGGTCACTTTTCTTCTTCCAAGTTGTTTTCTTGCAAATGTCGGCGTCATGGTATAGTAGTGGAGCTCAATTTTGATTTTTTTTGTTGTGCTTCTGCCAATTCCCATGCCTGGTGTTTTTTTTCTCTAAAGTACATCAAATGTGACATAAGGCAAGAAACATACCGAAAAATATTTGTTGTTAGGGCTTTATGATTGCTTTTGGTTACAATACAATGTAAAACAACAACAACAACATAACATGTTTTGAACCTGTTACCACACGAGAAGCAGTGTAGACTTATGAATTAAATCAGCATGGTGATATACCAAGTTTCATTATTATGTACTGCAAGATCAAAATCGTTACCGCCATGAGTAAAATTCATGTGGATGTCAAATCGAACAAGACAAATAAAGGACAAATACGTCTTTTACATAAGCATTGAAAAAAAACCTATGTAGTAGCCATCATGCTTGTAATCCTCAAATCTGTGATATTTAAACAAGAACAAAATTAACATGCATTTATTGCCATAATCCAAATGATCTGATATCTGTACTTAAGAAATGTTATTGCTCAATGAAAAAGTGTGGGATGGGATTTTTCAATTACTCTATTGCTCAAAGATGCTATCCTTCTTGTGTAAGCGATCATGTTTATCACCTCAAATCTTCCTAGGATTTTACCCGAGACGAGAGAATGATTCATCAACTTGGACACATACAAAAAATGAACACTCTGAATGCTGGGTATTCCCGCAGTGGGGCACTGCGGTTATGAAATTAAAAGCCCCTCCTGTTTTTGGAACCGCAGGAGCTTTCTAGTTTGCTGTTAGGTAGATTTTTGGTTCCTCTTTCCTGTCATGCTCTCTTTTTCTTCATGAATTCTTTTCTTTTTTCTGCCTTCTTGCTCATTCACCTGTATTTTTTCCAAAAATCTCTTCTCTTGCCGCTTGTCTCGCGATTCATGTATAGTTTAATCTGTTAGTGTTCTGATGTAAGTCCAGCAGTAGATAGGTTTAAGCCTATTTTAACATACTGGAAACTGGTAATCTTCCAGTAGGTATTAATTTAGTTTTACTAAAGCCTTCTGGGACACAAGTAATGGGTTAGTGCATTTGTAAACAGGAATCGCTTGACAAGTGGCCCCCTTCATCCCCCCTTCCTCGTCCTGATATGGCTCTGCGTAGTCGGCTGGACGTTAAGCAACAAATAAACAAACAAACAAATGCTGGGTATGTGCAGTGGGATTGTTTAAAAAAACAAATTTCATTAATTTTGTAATTGACACCTATGTCAATCTGCCAAATTAAGTCAGTAAAAACTTCTTCTGATTACTTACATGAGAAGGAATGTATCTTTAAGTTTAAGTCCTGGTTTATTCATTTTGTTACAGAGCTGTCACATCTTGGTGTATTCCTTGTTCTGTTGTTGCTTTTGTTACGAATCTTTTTGGATTTGTTCGACTTTTTGCCAAGAACAAATTGGGTGATAATAATGTGTCTTTTATGGGATGTATGTTTGTTTCTGTTTCTTTTTGGACTGCTAAAATGCTACCCAATTAACTTCCTTTATATTATATAGCATTAAATTCAGCTTTTGGGGGGTATGCGTCATTTTCACCCTAGAATCTCATCAAATGTGTTCACATTGGTCTCAGCCTTGTTATGTCTTCTGCTCGTTTTGTTATTACAATGTATGTGAATTCCTGTGAGTGTCCATAATTTCAGTATGTTAACATGTGTATAAACTAATTTCAATCAACACTCAGCTGCCTACACTGTGGCCATCAGAGAGCTCCTGAGCTGCTGGGGATCCTTCAGACAACACGGATACACACCAGAGGATCATGTACAGATACACACGTGGGGTCAAAGTTGCACTATGGAATACACCAGTGGTCAAGGTTGAAAACACCAGGGGTGAAAGTTACGATATGGATCCATACCAGGGGCCGAAATTGCACTATGGAGACACATTAGGGGTAAAAGTTGCACTACTGAGACCAGGGGTCAAAGGAGAATCATAGATATACACCAGGGTCAAATTTGGCTAGTAAGTAGTAAACTTTGAGAGAGGTGACTGGAGACATGAATGTTTGATAAAAACCAGGTTCAATTGTGTATTTGTGTTAGAATTAGGTGGTGACTTCTTGGTAATACAAATAGAATAGGTTTCCTGGTTTTAATTTTGCAAGAACCAATGCCATTTGGTGGAAGAAACAATAATATACTGTTGGCAGTTCAGTGAGTCAAAGAGAAAAGCCACTTTTGTGTGTGTGTGTGAAATTGTCAAAAATAAGGGAAAGATCAAACTCAAATAAGATCACGAGTTTAGAAAAATAGCGCACCACCACAAAGATTTGCATGCTTTCGCACCCAGGCACACTAAATTTGAATCCTTCTGTCTCCGGCACAGGTCATCTTAGAACTGTGATGAATCGGAACATTATATGTTGGTTGGTTAATATCAGACTGTTTCTGTGCATGTCCTGGGTATATCTACTCTTGGCATGAGTGTGTGTATTGTGGGATTTAAACATGCATGTATGTTTAATTTGTTTACAGCAGAAATGTCTGGGCAGTGTTTCCTTCATGGTTGTCCCTGTTTCTGACATGAATGTGAACAGAATAAAAAAAAAGAATGCTTATTATGAAGGATTATCAAAGTGAAGTGTTTGTCTTTTTTCTAGTCAGGCTTCTACTGGTGCCTCTCACACTTGCACACAGACGGACGCTCACACACACTCACATAGAGATCCCAGGCAAAAACAAAAATCAAAGTCGACACAAATGTATTCCTCCTTACAGTTACACATAAAGATACCTCTCAGTTAAATGCCATTTACACATTCAATATCTTGATTAATATGCTTGTGGAGAAAATAACTTGTACTTTTCCTGACATGAAACTGAAATTCTAAACACAGATACAGAATCTTCTGCAGTTTGGGGGTGCTGCTAGTCAACAGATCTTTTGTTTTTGTTTTTTGTAATCCTTAAACGAATGATGTTTCCGAGGTCAGCTAAACTTTGGCCCAGGAAAGCCAATATCATATAAGAAGCAGCTGAAGTTCCTGGTGAGCATAGATGGGCACAGTTCTCACTCGGTGTAAACAATCACCATATCAATAGTATAAGAATATGCATAGGTGTCAACCTATACGGTTTGGCCGTATTGCTGTACGGGAAAAATGCATTTTTTACCCAATACGGTGTATAGGAAAATCTATACGGGCAAAAGAAGAATATACGGCGAAAAGAAAAAATTACAGCAAAGTTAAAATGAATGATAACAATGGAGATTGAGAGACAACGATCGACGCTTTCATGCAGACGACTCTCAAACGTTGTCATTGCGCATACTCAGACTCTTTTTCCACTTGACTTCCTATAAATCACTTCCGGTTTCCGGTACATTCTATCAAGCGTCGATCAACAAGCATGGCATCGCAAAGTTATTCTCCAGCTAAAAAGCTGAAAACTACATCGCAAAGTGGATCCGGACGACATCTTAAAGAGTGGGAGAGCCCAATTTTTAACAACGGTGCATACGCTGGATGGATTAAATCTTCATCAGAAGGCCCAGACTACTCGTTTTGTGTCCCATGCAGGAAACATGTGAAAGTGCGTGCCTCTGGATTTTACGACCTGAAGAGCCATTTTTCAACACGTGGGCACAATACAATTTTATAAGGTCTTGAGCTGTCTAATAAGGTTTTGGAAGGCCTCATATAAGGGCAACACCAATGATAGGTTGACACCTATGAATATGAGTTATTTCTAATATGCTGACTGTTAGCAAATGATAACAAGACATGTCGAGAAAAAAGATATCAAGCCGAATGCTGATATCGTTTGTGAGACATGTCTGTTATCATTTGCTAACAGTCAGCATATTAGAAATAACGGTTTTATTACCGTTTAATTCGACCAAAAGAAATTTCGAAGCAACCCCGCGAATTAGACAGAACAGCCGCAATGGGAACTTGAGCGCTTCTACCTGATTATGCCTGTCAGTCAAAGAATTCTCGTGACCTGAGTCAGCCAATCAGAGTAACACACCTGACGTGATGAATATTCACAGGTCAAACGCCTTTGACACACAACAATCTCACAAGATAAACCATGTTAACCATGCGTTTCGGTTGCTTCGCTTTTTCTCGATGAACAGAGAGCGACAGATTTAGAACCGACTCCAGACGGATGGGAAATGACGTAAAGATACATTTGATGTAAAGCGAGTGGCGCAATTTCACTTGATTTTTCCGAACTTTGATCATTTAGATTTCAAGTGAGCGGTCGGCATTGCACACTCAGACGATGGGCGGTGCCTTGCTGTTCCGTTACGCACCCACCGACAAAACTTGATCGCTTTTCGGTATTTTTTTTAGATAAAGATAGTATTACCTGACAGCATTTGAAGTGTCATTCTTTAGAATAAATCACGCTGATATTGTTGAATTACATTTTTACTTTGTCTTGTTAATTTTTAGCGTGATAAACAAAAAGGGTCCCTGCCTGAACGTTATAACATTTAGAGGGTCACCTAGAATCCGTCCTGATTGGTCAAAAAGCCATATGGGGCACTGAATTGGTAATAATGGTCAATAACATTCAAGTTACACTTCAAGTTGTACGTTATCCTACTCGATTACCCTATTTTGAAGACCTTTTCATGTGATCAAAGATTTTTGCTGCAGGTCTTGTTTTGGAACCAGAAACGATGAGATATATCTATACCTCAATGAGTACCAACATTTTTTTTTTGTAATTCACTTCAGAAAATGCTTTAAAAAGAGAACAGAATATGTGTGGACCTTACAGAGAACTCCAACATTGTCCAGTTTCCTGGTATGGTAATGAAAAAAATAATAAAATAACCAAATTCCTGCTGGGGCAGGGAAGATCTCAAGATACTCTGCTGATTTTCAAAAATTGTGTTTGCATATAATGACGACAATGATGATGTTAATGATGATGAAAACTCATAAAGCACAAAATACTGGGAAGTCATATCCCAGCTACCGTTACGATCCTGCACCATTCCAAACACTTTTTCCTTCAAATATGAAGTATCTTCGTTGAACTACACAACAATGAAAACAAAACTAGTCACACTTTGTCATTCATATGCTTATTTGCTTTTATCACATCACAACCTTTCATTCTGCATTTCTCAATGCTGTCCATATCTTGTAATATTTACATTCACATTCACTTTGTAAGCTAAAATCTATCTAATGCTGTCAAAACTTCACCTTTTACTTCTAAGCACACACTCTGACCTTGAAAATGAATTTCTGCCTGTCTTTACTCACACAGTTTCTACAACTAATCAAATCCTCCACAAGGAAACAAAAGCAATGCTGTCCATATCTTGTAATATTTACATTCACATTAGCAGGCACTGCTTACTTTGTAAGCTAAAATCTCTCTGATGCTGTCAAAACTTCACCTTTTACTTCTAAGCACACACTTTTCTTTCTTTCTTTATTTGGTGTTTAACGTTGTTTTCAACCACGAAGGGTTATATCGCGACGGGGAAAGGGGGAAGATGGGATAGAGCCACTTGTCAATTGTTTCTTGTTCACAAAAGCACTAATCAAAAATTTGCTCCAGGGGCTTGCAACGTAGTACAATATATTACCTTACTGGAAGAATGCAAGTTTCCAGTACAAAGGACTTAACATTTCTTACATACTGCTTTACTAAAATCTTTACAAAAATTGACTATATTCTATACAAGAAACACTTAACAAGGGTAAAAGGAGAAACAAAATCCGTTAGTCGCCTCTTACGACATGCTGGGGAGCATCGGGTAAATTCTTCCTCCTAACCCGCGGGGGGTTAAGCACACACTCTGACCTTGAAAATGAATTTCTGCCTGTCTTTACTCACACAGTTTCTACAACTAATCAAATCCTCCACAAGGAAACAAAAGCACAGAAAATGTTATACACTGTTTTACTCTCACTTCTGACAACCATATCTGCCACACGAGAATATTTCACAGTTACAAACTGTTTTAAATTAAATCTACAAAAACATATATCATTCACTTTAGAAAAAAAAATTGTTCCATTTAAAAGCCAAGTCATGCACAAAACACACATGCAAAACTCTTCGGCTTATTCCGTAATTGCACTACTTGGACTTGGGAGAAGAAACACCAATCTATGCAGACTACAAAACGTTCAACCACAGTCAGTCTTGAAGATCCTCATAGTTTGTCCATTTTGTCCACACAGACAAGCTTCGTTTTCGTTTTCTCCTGGCGTAAAATCTCAGAAGCCAATCTGAGCAGATTTGTGCAGAAAGTTGAGAAGAATGTCTGACATCAAGCAAAGACATGTGTCCAACGAGAACTATTTACAGTCTCTCTTATCTGTACGTGTGCACAATTTTGTAGACTGCAAAGGAGAGAGCAGCAAGGGCCGCAGCTCCAAACCCTAAGTGGAAGTAGAGCTTGTTTTCATCTGTGTAGAGATCCCTCATGTGACTGCACAAAAAGAGAAACAAGAGTTAAAGGCATCACAACTACAGCATGAAGACGAAAGCTTCATTCAGTTTTGAAATTATCAACTTTTTATGTTGTAAAAATGTCCCAGTTTTTCACCTGTTAACAACTAGAACGACATCTTTATGACATTTGGCCAGGTAAATAATCAACTACATTCCCTCTGCTTCTGTTCTGGATAGTTCAGAATTGCTACAGTTGTCTATCCTGAATACACCTTGACTACAGTTTACTTGTGACAATTAATCCTACAGAATAAAAGGCTAGCTGAAAAGAAAAAAGACATGAATGCACCGTCTACTCCCTCTGATACACTGAAGAATACTAATGAGTTGCCTTGCCCAAAGATTCTATTTGCTGCATCACTGTATTCAGATATTCAACACAACTTGTATCCATTTGTGCAATGAGAGAAAATATGTGCAAAATATACAGTGCAACATGCTACTTGACCCACCGTGCAGATCTCAAGTGATGTAGCTATGTGCGTCACATTGAAAATGAAAGGAGTAAAGATCAGTTGAATATGTTGTACAGGTTATACTTAAGCTTGTTTAGCTAAGCATGCACATAAATATATAGTGCAGGCTCAAAAACACACTGATAATGTTAACCCTTACAGTGGTGCAATTCTGTAACACATGTTACATAGCCACTGGTGAATTAACAGAGAGAAAAATAAAGAAAAACGGTCATATAGGTTTTCGCATCCAAGGGAGGTAATCGGAACCGACCAAACAGACTGAGCCAGTAGCACGACATATGGCGTGACAACCAGGTGACAGTATACGTAAAGTAGCGTGACATATGTCGCGACAACCAGCCTAAGGGTTAATATGCATCAAGCAAATTATTACTTGAGTAAATATTAATTCATACTTTTGTAGAAAAAGGGGTATGGGTGCTGATATGCCAAGGATTTTTTTTTTTTACTGTAGCCTGTTTTTTCAATCTTTGTACATACAAAGGAAAATGATGAGTAAATGAACTGAAATAACTATATATCTACATATATGGCAACTATATGTATTAATAACCGCTTTCACAGACGAGGAGGTACAGAAAGTACTTTTAAAGGGACTTTCCCCCAAAAAGAAAGTCTGGGAAATATTAACCCTTAGGCTGGTTGTCGCGACATATGTCGCGCTACTTTACGTATACTGTCACCTGGTTGTCACGACATATTTCGCGCTACTGGTTCAGTCTGTTTGGTCGGTTCCGATTACCCCCCATGGATGTGAAAACCTATATGACCGTTTTTATTTTTCTCTCTGTTAATTCACCAGTGGCTATGTAACATGTGTTACAGAATTGCACCAGTGTAAGGGTTAAGTAACACACTAACAGGAGGTGAGAAAAAACATTTGCAACAAATTTAAAGGGTATACATGGGTGTTGTATCATATTTAGAAAGGCTCTGAAATGACACAAGGAATTATCAAGCTCTTGTTAAATCCTTCAAATGACACTTGGGTAAATAACAACACATTTCCAGCTACAGCAACATTCAAACAGAAAACTCTTCCTGTCAGAAACAGAAAATACAATGTGACAGATCTACCGAGGTTAAAAATCCTGAAAAGTTAGATCAGCTAGATGACAAAGGAGGTGCAAATGGGTGAAAACAGAAGAAAAGTGTGAGCCGATGCTAGTGTAAAGCTATAGGCAGAGAATGTAGAAACACGTTATCTGGGAAGAAAAGGCATACATCACCAAATCAAAGGGGTACAGAAATAAAAGAAACAATTAATACTTTATGATTTGAAACAAAATCCACACAAACAAAAATCTTCATGCCCAAGGATTCCACGATGCACAACAACTGAACAAATTCCACTGTCGCCTTGGTTAGTCTTCCAGCAAAAAAGACAGATAGCCAGTACAACAACACAGTGATCCTCCCGAATATGGATGCAGAAGATAAATTCACAAGGGGGGGATGACAGAGAAAAACTATAGCACATGCGTGAGCACCTTATTCTCTCCTCCAGCCATAACGGGCGCTGATGAACCAGTAACATGTGCACCAAACGTTTCAGGTTGCTGCAAGAAAAACAACACATGACCAATTCAGAAGCAACACGGATGGGGCAAGGAATGATTTCATTTACTGTGGTGGGTGTGCGTGGGACACAAAGACATACAAATGATGGAGAAACAGAAAATGTTTCAAACTTCTCAGAAAGTTTGTCAGCAACGGCTTTAACTTCAGGCATATGCATGTATGCGAGTTTGGTATTTGAAGAATGAAGCACTATCTATGAATGAAGTGACATGACTGCTCACTACTGCTTTTGAAAAGTTCTGACCTCCCCCACCTACTCAAGTTGTGTGCAAAATGTTATGAGAGCACAGAGGAACAATCGTAAACCCGGTATCTAAAGAATGTTCCACACCAATACACTCTTTAGAACTACTAAAAACTGAGGAAATCTGGTTTCTACTTAAAATAAACAATACAACAGGAAACCCTGAACATATGCATAACTTAGTCAAGGATTTCTGATGTTTGTCTAAAGTCTCACCTCTTAAAGCAGTTCTACTCTTCACAACAACAAAATAAATAAAAGAACATGAAACTTAAATTAAAGCAATAAACAATCAACCATCGGTCAATCAATCAATCAACTAGTCATCCAATCCACCCATCCATCCATCAATCTATCATGATAATGGCAAGAGTGCCCTTATTTTTTTCCCTTGCAAAAAAAGGTGTTAACCTACTATATATCCCGGCTGTTCACAGCCACCCCTCTAGCAATTTCTATAGAACTGACAATGTGCAGAGACAAGGGAGTCACACTAGCAGTGTTATCTGCTGACTAAAACTCGGCAGGAGAGTGTGTTGAAACTGAAAGGGGGGGCTGGAGGGGGGGGGGGGGGGGGGGGGGGCTGGAGGGAGGGGGGGGGGGGGATGGTGGGTTCGGGCGTGTCTTAATGCTCGGCTTACCCAAGATCATATAAAGTGTTCTCCCTCAGTGTACAGCTGGGGAAACAATGCATCAAAGCCATGCAGTTTGGCTATGTGATTATCCAGGTATATATACAATATACAACACCTTGTTGTCTATTCTGAATACAGCACCACCTCTCTGCACATGCAGAGCAACTTCTAGCCTGTATGGCAGATGTGTGGAATGAGATTGCCCACTACTTTAACAAGATTCACTATACCCAGGTGGCAGAATGACCGAGGTCTTTTACCTGCCACGGCGGTGACACTGGGCCAGGGTACTGTCTGTGAGTCAACACAATCATGAAGTTGACTCATGTCCATCTTGACCTGGACTTGAACCTGTGACCCGAGAATCACAAGTCCAGCCCTCAACTAACTGAGCTCAAGTCTTTATTTGTTAACAACGCTCTGACACATGTTTCCGTCAGCAGATGACACGTATAATAACATGAGCATGCTCACGGGTATGCGGCCATGGTGGCCAGCTTGATGTAGATGTCCCAGTTGATGGTGTCCATGCAGGTGAAATGCTGGGGCGGAGGGAGGCGGTAGCGCTGGCAGAACTGTGCCGGCGTTAGATCGTAGTCCTGCCGAACCTCAGGGTGCTCCGCCTTGCAGGCCACCACCAGAGTGGGGATTTTGCAGTCGATGAAATGTTTCTGGAGAAGGAGAAATTGTATCACGTTGCTTTCGTGAGCTAATCAAATGCAACATAACTACATGCCGTCCCCGCCTGCTCCAGCTGCTTAAACTCACTGACAGACTGTCTCTGATAAGTGGTATACCAGCCTCAAGTATATCATCATATCCTTACAACCATCAGATGCATGATCATCCTCTCTCAAAAACAGCAACCTAAAACCGAACATTTACATTATAAACTTACCCACAGTCTACAAACCAAACTCACAAACAATTTGCACGGGAATGATGTCATCTCACAGAGGCATGACAGCAAAAACTGTAACATGATGATCCCTCTACTGTGTTAGGAAACGCTGCCGTTGCTGAACTTTGGTTCAGTTTTGTGTGTTGCATGTATTTGACTTATTTGTACTTTGTGGGAAAGTACCGATATTATATTTTGTAAACACAGTATTTATGTTTGGACGAGAATGCAGGTGAACTTTCCAGTCCTGTCAAAACAAGTTCTTTACCACGTTGTTTTGAGTCGTGGGTTCGTGGCGTTCGCTCGGATTAAGTGCGTCGGCGCTTTTGATGTACGTCACAGAGAATGTCACTATTCTAGTCCATGGACGGGTCATATAATTTTAGTTGTATCATGTTCGGTCTGAAATATTCTCGAAATTGAGTATTTACTATATAGGCCAGGGCGATTTGTATGTTAAAAAAAGCTTCTACTTTGAGTTCTGCTACGATGTGCAGTTGTATCAGACATGAGACCAGCAAATGTTCCAAAAGTAGGAAAGTAAGCCGGGGTCCAGAGGCCGCATAGGCCCCTGGTGGGGTCCAGGGGCAACGCCCCAGTAGGGGGTTCAGGGGGGCAACGCCCCCCTGATGGAAAATGAATGTTAGAATTATAAAGGCCATTTTGGGGCCTCTCCTGATAGCAAAAAGTTAGATCATGCCTTTTTAAAAAGCTATAAAAACCACAAGAATAATATGTTTTAGCATTTAAAAAAAAAAATTATAACAATCACACACACAAAACTTACTTGAAAACTTTCAGAACCAACACATTTTTTCCACCAAGTCCGTATTTCACCACGCAGTGGCCGTTGTCGCACCACGTGCACACGGCCTGACCGGGAATGGATATCTTGGCGATACTGTCGCCAATGAGCTGGCGCCTTTCTTTCTTGCTGATAATGACAGTCACTTCTTTTGACAGCCAGTTGGCTTTCCACTTTTTTTTCACACTTTGGTCGTCGATCGTAAGAGCTTCCTCAGCCGACAAAACAATACGGAATCCAGACGCCATGATGCTACCTTTTTCACCTTCGGCGTTTGAAGATCGGCAGCCAATCAAAACAACCCGCAAACCGCCATCGGTGAATAATTAGGCCTAGGCGATAATCGTCGGAGATCGACAGCCAATCAAACGCGACCCATGATACTGCTATGGGTTCACGCGAGTGCTGGGGTACGAATGCACTGACTTCAGACGCACACAGCTTCAGGTGAACGGTTCATACCACCCCCCCCCCCTTTTTTTTTTCTCAACGAATTTGCATCGATCTCAAGAATGGTCTGTGAGCTAAGGAAAATATCGGAATTCCGATAAAATTCGGACCAGTCCCATGTCTGTTGTATGTATGGAATGCTAAATAAATCCTCGAACTCAATTTGACGAGTTGTTTTCTGCTGCTGCGAAGATGGGCGACGTACAATAAAAGAACACAACTATACGACGTTTGAGAACTTGTGGCAATCTCAAGTGTCGTGTAACATACTGAAAAGACTTTTTGACAAAGCACAACTTATCTGGTCTCTTCCTCTTTTGTGGAAATGTCCCTTTCATTCAAGGATGCTCATGACTGGTCAGAAACACTGTATAGCATACATAAAGGAAACACTCACCAGATACATGCGGGCACAAAACTCAAAAGTGCGGGGGTTGGTGACGTCATATAACAAGCAGGCAACGTCACAATCCAGTTCTGTTGGCGTCAACACCTCACTCATGGACACGTCCACCTCATGTAGCTGGGGGGAAAACATACACAGTGGTATAAATTATTCTGAACATTTCAATTCATCATCACAAAAGGAGATTGATATTTTTATCGAGCATTGTAAAACCACCTATTTCTAGGTATTCTTCATATTTCACCACCTCAATTCTCCGCAAATAAACAAACAAGAAGAGCAAACGCTCGATCGAGTCACTTTCGCAGTTCTGAATATTATATGAGGCATCAGATGGACAGGAAGAAATTGCTATTCACAACACAATGAGTCACGTTCACATAAAATTTGAGCCCGGTCACTTTTATAGTTTCCGAGAAAAGCCCAACGTTAAGTTGTGTGTTGCCGAACAGAAAAGGCTAGTTATCTCCCTTGTTTTTCTGATAACGTTCGTAAAAGGCTACAGATGTAAATACTTTGATGTAAAGAATAATCCTACAAAGTTTCAATCACATCCGATGAACTTTGTCAAAGATATAAAATGTCTAATTTTTCCTTTGACGCTGACCTGTGACCTTGAAAAAGGTCAAAGGTCAACGAAACCATCGTTAAAGTGTAGAGGTCATTGGAGGTCACGACTAAACAAAATATGAGCCCGATCGCTTTGATAGTTTCCGAGAAAAGTCCAACGTTAAGGTGGTGTCTACGGACGGCCGGCCGGACGGCCGGCCGGACAGACTAACACTGACCGATTACATAGAGTCACTTTTTCTCAAGTGACTCAAAAATGAAGGATCATTATTTCAAATAGTTTAAAAGTTTGGCTGAATGAAACGCTGAAATGGTGCAAGAGGAAAATGCATGCATCTTACCTCAATCACACGAAGCCAATATCACTAACACAGCTGCATGATGCTTACCTCTGCCCTATACAATTATATTAGAATTTTGGAGCAGTTGTTTCTCCTTGATATCTGCTGTAAAAGTATGCTAAACCATTCATTAAAACATACTGAAAGGCAAAAGACTCCAGCCTACCAGTAGGTATTTTTCCTGCCCGTAGACCTGTACTGTGTTGATGGTGAAGTTTGACAGATGTTGTCTGTTGAGGGTGGCCACATAGCGCAGGTTTCGCCGCAACACCCCCTGCAAGAATGACGTCTGCACACACATACACACACACATATATTTACTCAATAAACTTACTTTTTTTTAGTTTTGTGCGATTTTTGTTTTGTTTTGGTGTTCATCTTAACAAGTTTAATAAATAGAACAACAGCCACTTTTTTCTCCTTATGTATTTACCAATTAGGTCTAAATACAACAGCCACTTTCTTTTTCTTCTGTGCTTACCAATTAGGTCTTAATGCACAAATGACAAGGGATTTACTAACCTTTCCAACAGATTTTGCCCCCAAAACATGACAGCGGAAGACATTTCTGGTCGTTTGACGTTTTTCTAGGTCTATCTTCTTGTCTCGAGTCACTGAAAGTAAAACAAAGGCCAAAAGATCATTAATTATGCACAGAACAAAAGTTTAATGTCTGCAACAAAAAACACAGTAAGTCAGAAAAATCACTCTTAGAGCTTAGATTGTAGAATCAAAAAGTACACAAAATAATTTATTTAAGAATGCCTAGGCGAAAAATTCATCTCCTGAAATAGAGTGTTATTTATTCTATGGCAAGCAAATTCACCAGGTCATCACATCATGCGAGTATCTTGGGTAAATGCAGCTATGAATCAAGTTAAATTAATGAAAAAAAGTAAATCCGTCTAGCACACACAAAAGGACATCCCTTATTTAAGAACATAAATCTTGTGGTCCATCTCACACATGCATGCACGCACACACGCACGTTTTGCACACACACACACACTCCCCTCTCCTCAGCGATAGCAACACGCCAGCTTACCATGCACGGCAGAGAGCTGCGAGTCGTGCTGAAAGTGGTAACCCAGGTAGGCCAGAAACTCCAAGGTTCGAGGCACATCAAGCAGTGTCGTCAACCTGCACATTCACACATTACATGTTCAGTACTAAGCATGTTAGTTAG
This sequence comes from Littorina saxatilis, assembly GCF_037325665.1. Classification (NCBI taxonomy): domain Eukaryota; kingdom Metazoa; phylum Mollusca; class Gastropoda; order Littorinimorpha; family Littorinidae; genus Littorina; species Littorina saxatilis. The sequence goes on along the minus strand of NC_090246.1, from coordinate 53,630,760 downwards.
CTTCTGAAATGGTTGCAAACTTCTTTCTTTCTTTATTTGGTGTTTAACGTCGTTTTCAACCGTTCAAGGTTATATCGTGACGGAGGGAAGGGGGGTGATGGGATAGAGCCACTTGTCAATTGTTTCTTTTTCACAAAAGCACTAATCAAAAATTTGCTCCAGGGTTGCAAACTCATTAACCACTTGACTGCCTTAGGACGGGTATACCCGTCATGTGCTTGTGCAGCCGCAGCGCCTTAGGACGGGTTTACCCGTCCTCTCCGTTTCGGGATTTTCCAGAAATGCTATGTCACTGCTGACACAAAAATAGCAGCCAATGGCTTGGTAGGATACCCCATTCTCATGAATAAACATAAATGGTGACGCGGTTTTGCATCTGAAGGCTATTTTTGGCCTTGGCGACATGGTAGGGGAGAGAAATCTCGACTCGTCAAAATGGCTAACGGTGACTGTCGACCGGGCCGTAGTAGGGAAAAACAAAGCCGGACTGACGCTACAGACGATGCAAATGATTATGGATACTGACAGGGGAAGGGGGAGATCTTTCGGACGATTCGTTGGAAACAGGTAGATGATAGTGATTATAATCCTTTCTTGGAGCGAGCAAAACAGCCACCTGTGTTTGATCCACAGGCACCGGAAGATGCGCCGGACTGATTTTTCAAAAGTTCATATTTAAACATCATTATAAGCCAAACTAATTATTATTTCCATGATTAGACACTAAAAACAGATTCTTGGTTCAATTTCCCTTAAAAATAACATAGGTTTTACTTACCTACCTACTGCCAGTTTGGAGCTAGAATTTTTTGTGAATTATTACACCCCGAACTCCAATATTCCCTGGCAGTCAGGAATGCACATACGCAAGTTTTGATTGGCAGCGAAAGGGTTAAAGCAGCTCAAACAAACAGAAGAAAACAACATGTCTAAACATTTGAATATCAAATAATATCAAAGCAAAAGAAAAGTAAATTTGTAAAAAGATTTGTTATTGGATTTTTGCAACATCTAACGATGTCTATTGACATAACTTGGTTAGTACACAATCTACCGCTTTGCCCACAAATGAAGCCTGTCAGAGAGAAAAGTCTCAGTGTATCCTGTAACTATCATACACTGGTCAAGTGTGTTCTTACGTCCACTGGGCCATGTAGCCAGAGGAAGTGATCCACCCGTCTGCGTTTGTGGCCACTGTGTTGTTGACATCTAGGCCCCATGGCATGAAGGGACACGTGCTGAACAGATGCTGTAGCTCCTCTGGCCGCAAGCACCCATCTTGGTCCTTGCAATGCATCAAGCACTCTCAGTTACAAAACAGAAAAAATTCCCTCGGCCAAATCCTGACTTGACACTTTTCTTGTCAATAATATGAGCAAAACAAGTTGTGCTACTTAAGGTAATGAGGGCCAAAAATACATACAGCCAAGCTTGTTTGAGTATCTCAATGACCATGCATCTGAGAATAACTGTCTTATTCACAGAAGTAAAGAAACTAATGAAATAAATAAAGAAATAAAGAAATAATTTCCATAAATGTGAAAGAATAAGTACCAACCTCATCATACTTGGTGAAGAGATTTGCGAGAAACTGGTAACCCTGATGTGTCAGTTCTGTTGTACTGCCAGGCCCTACATGTATTCTGCAATAAAGTTCAGAATATTAAAAAACAAATGACACACTATCTTGAACAAAAAGCCCCATTTACTGAATGATGTACATTATCAAACATCAAGTCAACTATGCAGTGAGTGAGTGAGTGAGTGAGTGTGAGTGTGTGTGTGTCAGAAAGAATCCTCACCTAGGAGCAATGAAGTCATTTGTAAGTTGAAGGTTGTCATCATACCCAAACTTTCTGAGAACTGTCCATGTTGTTTCATGCCTTCCTTTCTGGATGAACAATGTGTGCAGAAACAAGAAACCTGAAAAAACAAACAACAAATATAAAATGATTGTGGAAAATGATTGTCTTCATCCAAAATATATAATTTGTTCATTTCCTTCACAGCATAATCTATTGAATGAAACAATCATAACAAGGGACAAATTGAAATTTCACATACAAATTAGTGAATAAATAAATAAATCCGTAAATAAATAAATAAAACTTGGTAGCGTTACTCTATTGCTGCACGCTAATTCTATGGAATTACTGTGAGGAAATTCTCCTAGGTCAATACGTATACCACGAACCAAAATTCTACCTTTGAGGGAGATTGCGTTGTTGATGATGCCATCTGAAGTGTGCCTGCTGACAATGGACTTGACGTCTTCCAATGCCTGGGGGTGAAGTGGAGCGTTGAAACATTTTTGCTGAAAAAGAAATAAATGTATCCAGAATGTTTAAGGCCATAAATAAACTTAGTTTTTTTCAATCAAAGCAGAATGCTAATTTTCTTTTTCTTTGTTTTGTTGTTTTCTTCTTTTTGGTAGCGGTAGATTCTTTTCCAAAATATATTTTAAATGTACCATTTCTGAGCACTGCACTGCAATGTACTTTTCTGCGAGGGTGTTTGTTCTGAAAAGAAAAACATGGAGATGAGATATTCTATTTCCACTTTTGCATTACAATAAAGCAATCTCTTTGTGCCATGTGCAACTCCAGAACAATGTTCCCTGAAGATATGAAAACATAATTATTGTGTTTTGTATCAAATACGAAAATGAATTCCCCAACTTTCTTTGACGCTTGTATGTTTTTCTCATACATGTATATTTTCATGAAGAAGAAACAAGCTGTGTTTGTGTCACTTTTTCTTGTTATAGTTTAGACCAATACAAATATTTCTCATCAATTAAATCAAACTCTGATATGATGTAATAGACAAACTCCAGAAATAACTATCAGGTTTGTATGGGCTGTGAAAGAGTGAATAGTCTTGCGTTTAGTGAGGCAAACTTTCCACACATGCTCCATGTCCACGTGCTTCAGACACACCCCTCGCTCGTGACTGGCCTACAATGCTACATGAGAAAGTTTGCCTTGATAAAAGCAAGAGTATTTACTTGTTCACAACCCATGCATTCCCGACAGAGTTATTTCCAAACATCATCAGATCTAATTCCAAACACCACCTATTTCATGAGAACATATTTTCACCTGGAACTGGTTCACTTCTGTATCACTGAGGAGTGCATCATTGTCCATGTCACATATCTGCAAATATATACACAAACAAAATTATAATACATCTGCAATCAAATACTGTAATTTGCAGAGAGCAAATGACAGAAAATGTACAATATGGTACCGACTGGTAACAAAAGCACAGAATTCAAATGACTTTTTTTTTAAACGTTTCAGTTCAACTTTAAAATTAAGGATATCAACAACAACAAACACATTAAAACCCAACACTGCGCAACAGTCAAGCAACAACAAAAAAATAACACTAATGTAAGCAAGCATTTTACATAAAAATAAATTAGCCCATAAATACAGTTTTGTTTGAAAGAGGGCTTGAGGGTGAAGATTTTTCTCATCTCCCTCATCAACTTATGTGCAAACCTGCTAGTGCCTTATCCCCCTTCGTGTGTACATGCAAGCACAAGACCAAGTCTGCACAGAAAAGATCCTATAATCCATGTCAGAGTTCGATGGGTTATGGAAACACAAAAATACCAAGCATGCTTCCCCCGAAATCGGCATATGCTGCCTGAATGGTGGGGTAAAACGGTTAGACACGTAAAAATCCACTTGTGCAAAAACATGAGTGAACGTGGGAGTTTCAGCCCACGAACAAAGAAGAAGAAGTTTGAAAGAGGCAACCTGCAAGCCAAACAAGTCACAATTCAAAAATGCCACAACAGTGAGTTGGGATGCTCGACACTCACCTTAAATATTCGTGTCAACGCTTTCTTGGCCATAGATGTTAACTGCAACAGTTGAAACATATATGAGCTTCAATACTATTACAACTTTGTTGAGCCAAAACACTTCTTGTTTCAGATACATTACAAATACCAGCATCAATTTGCCAAAGATCTGAATCTTGAGATAGTTTCATACTTATCAAAATCTTGCACAAGTTGTACAATCATTTTTAAAGATTGCCTTTTTGGGGTGCCCATCACATTATAGATTATCACTGTCCAAAATAGGTCTTGTTTTGCATAAACCAACACAAATCACCTGCAGTCAGTGCGACCCTTGCTTATACATGAAACAGCCTCAGAAGGAGAACAAATTGATAAACCATGATGTATAACTGCATTAAATCTAAAGTAAAATGAAGTCAAAGTAAACCTCTTTTTCTTCTGGGTTGTAGACAGGAGCTGTGGGGTGGAGAACTGCTTTCTGTGCGTAGTAAAACACTTCACTGATGTTCTTCAATGTCCTCGCAGAGCACTGAAACAGAGTGTTAGGCAATAATGACCAGAGTTATTCAAAATAGCTTTACATTACCTGGGATGAAAATAAACAATGATCTTTCTTGCTTTCGGAATTCCAGACATCTGGCTAGGAAACTTTTAGTCACCAAAAACAATGATTCAACTCTGAAGGAAACTGAAAGTATGACAGTTAAATTACACTTATATTACAGTAATACCTTTACTAAAAGAAGTCAAACAGGAATAAGTCACAATGGAAAATTTCCTAGATAAATTTTCATTTAATTAATATACTTACCCGAATCACATTAGCATTGAGTCACCTGAGATGCTTATCACTGAAAAACGCTTACCCGGCTAAAATTTTTAAAGGGAAGCAACCCCATCACCAAAACGAAAGTGAAAGTAGCTTTGGTAATGGGCCAGCACACTGGGAGTTACCTCCCATACGGGTGTGTGCCACGTCACTTCCTCTAGGAACACGTGCCTATTCTCATACGGCTTTAAAAAACTTAAAACCATACGCGGGGCAGGTGGGAGGGAATACAGTATGTGATTCGGGTAAGTATATTAATTAAATGAAAATTTATCTAGGAAATTTTCCATTAAATAACATATTCTTACTCCGAATCACATTAGCAGATAACATCAACAAGGCGGTGGGCTAGAAATGAATCAAAACTCACCATCAAGTTCTGGACAGGAACTGACCTGCTGCTATGAGAGCTGGAAGGCCTCTGGAGCCATCCTGTCGAAGAGCCGAGACGTCCCGAAGATAAAAGTTTATGAAAACATCTTCAGAACGCCAAAACGCAATTGTCAGCACCTCCTCTAGACATCTGGAGCGCAGTACTGCCAGAGAGGATGCCCACGCCCTCATTTCATGGGCTCGGGCCGAGTCAAGTGGCAAGGAGGGCATGACCCCCCCCCCTCTTTGTGCGACTCCACTCAAAAGCTTGCTTAATGAGCGAGGACACCCACCGGGCCAACGATACCTTCGACAAAACTTACTCGCGCCTAGAAAAGGGCGAGATAAACAGCAACTTCTGAGAACTAGACCGAAACGGCTGAGTCCGGGCTAAGTACAGACGAAGAGCCCTCACAGGGCAATTGACCGAATCAAGGTCATCCGGGGCCAACGCGCTGATCAGAGCCTTGACTCTAACCAGCGGAGAGGCCTGCCCCGGAGACTGATTCTTGGCCAGGAAATCGGGCCGGAAACGCAAAGATGCGGAACCGTCCGACTAAAAGGAGATATCTCCAGGCTGACCCGACAGGGCGTGGACCTCGCTACCCCGTCGGGCCGTTGCCAACAAAAGAAGAACCAGCGCTTTGCGAGTGACATTGAACAGAATGGCCTCGCTCAAAGGCTCAAAATCCGCAGAACGTAGGAATTCCAGGATTAAAAACAAGTCCCACTTGGGAGCGGGCAAACGAGCTTTCGCTTCCTTAAGAGCAGCCCTTTTAATGACTGCAGCTATAACGCCCCCGACTCGAACAGACCGACCGATCTGCTTAAGAGTCGCCGAGATAGCGAAGCGCCGGACCCTCAACGAGGAGCCTGAGGCGCCCTGCGAAGACATGAAAGAGAGGCGGTTGGCGACCTGAATATAGCGCGGAGCCACCGAACTCACCCCTGTAGCTGAACACCAGGCAGTCCATGCCTTCCAGTGGGAAGCATAAACTGACGAGGTGGACGCTCTATGCGAGCGAGCCACCAAGTCCAGACGGATGGAAGCCATCAGGAGAGGCAAAGTGGAGCAAATCTGAGCTTGGAGCTTGTCCACCCTCCTCTGAGAAGGCTGGACAGTCCACGCGACCGTGTCGAAAGACATCCCCAGATAAGTGAATGTCTGTGACGGGGTCAGCTCCGACTTTCCCTGGTTGATCGAGAACCCCAACAAGTTGGATTCTCGAAGAACCATCAGGGTATCTTGCGAACAGCCGCTCTGGGACTGGTTCATGATGAATCAGTCGTCCAGATAAGCCCGCAGGCGGATACCCTAGGACCTCACCAGTGCACAGACCTGTCTCACCACCATGGTGAAAATCCATGGTGCGAGGGACAGCCCGAAAGGGAGTGCGCGAAACTGGTAGATCTGATCTCCCCACCGGAAACAAAGCCATTTCCGGTCGGCCGGATGCATAAGAATGAAAGTATGCGTCCGTGAGATCGATCGAGGTCACCCAGTCTCCTGGGCGGAGAGAGTCTCGGACCGAGGCTGGCGTCTCCATCTTGACTTTTATCTCACTCAAGAAAGTGTTGAGGAGAGATAAATCCAACACGGGACGCCGTCCTCCTGACGCTTTGGGAACGGCGAAAAGACGCCCTTAAATCCCAGGGAGCTATGGACCCGAACTCTCTCCACCGCGCCCTTCTGCTCCAGGGAGGCAATTTCCGACTGCAAGACGGAACATGCTTCCTGCGAGAAGATGGGCTTGAACCGCGGCGGCACTCGGGTAAGAGGCGCCTTTTCCTCCCGCCAGAGCAGGCGGAAGCCCGATCTCACCACTCCCACAATCCATTGGCTGTCTACTACCGACATCCAACGAGAAAGCGCACGGGAGGGGCCTCCCGCCATCACCAAGGTGGAAGGCGGGAGGGGGGTGAGATCGGGAGCGCTTCATTGGGGGTGTGGCTTACTCCCAGAGCCGCCACACCCCCTCCCCGATGCCGTCCTCTTCTTCCTGCCACGAGCGACCGGCAGAGCCTGCCGCTTCTGAGCTGGCTTGAGGTTCGACAATGTCTGAGCCTGCTTTTGCTTAGAAGGCTTAGACTGTTTCACCCCCTGCAGAGTGAAGTCGAGGAACTGACTGTCCTTGTTCGACTGAATCTCCTTCTGTCTGGCATCCATTGCCAGAGAACAGAAGCGAGATTCCTCTGAGACCGGGGAGACTCTCAAGGTCTCCCTAGTAGCCAGCTCCGTGAACTGGGACTGCGAGAGGAAGAGATCCCTCCTACAGAGGACCGCTTGGGTGTACTGTAGAGAGGAAAGACGCAATTGTTCCTCATTGACCTTGGCCAAGGCGGTAAAAAGCGCAGAGACATCGTCCGCATTTTGTTCTTCACTGAGAGTGAAAGGAACCAGTGAATCGATCAATGCCTGATACAGAGTCCGAACAAGAGTCTCCGCAACGGAGGACAGTTCGATCTGCCGACGTCCAACCTCCTCAGCAGAGAGGAGGGAAGCCTCAGAAACCGGCAGAACCAGATCATGCTTGATCGGTTTAGCCAGAAGAGGCAGCAATTCCCGGGGAACCGGAAGGGTAGCCCTAGGGAGTGCAAAAGACGCCAGCCAGCTCTGGCTCTGAGTGGGCAAGCTAAGCTTCCTATTGCCCGTAGGCACAAAGGAAGAGGCTTGAGAAGCCGACGCCACCCACTGCTGAGCTGATTCCGGAACTGGACCAAAAGGAAGCAGTAACGGAACAGGCACTGGCCGAATACCACTCCCCGCATGTGCTGGACGAACCAGCGAATGCGAAAGTTGGTAAGCCACTGACGGAGACTCGGCGAACCGGAAGGAAGAAACATCTTCCTGTGCCGGCCGGAAGTCCGCCATGGCCGAAGGAACGAACGGAGCGGAAGAGTCCGCAGCCACCACCCCTTCGGGGAAAAAACGAGACGCTACTTCCGCTGCGATGTCAAGAACAGACTTGAGCTTTGACGGAAACACGCCCCGAGACTCCTCGTTGACCACTGATGGAGCATCAGAATAGTCACACAAGGAACCATGACCAAAACCACCAGTTCCGGAAGCAGAAGCATGCCCTGGCAAACCGGAAACCGGAATGCCTGTGCACGAACATTATCCTGCAACCCAGAACCTTGTGAAGGTAAGGGTAGGCAGGACGACCATCCGTAAAAACCGGAGCTGGATGAGCTGACGTCACTCCCCCATCCGAGTGGAGTGATGCCTGCTCAAGCCTAGGCACTAAATGGCCGGAAGGCGTACGCTGGAATCCACCCTCTGAAATCCGGAAGGAAGCACCAGAAGAGGAAGCAGCGTGTCCGGCCGAAACCGGAAGTGTAGTCGACGAAACCGCGCAATGCGGAATTGAAGGCTGCACTGGTTGACTTCGTGATCCGGAAGGACCGGAAGTCAGTGAAAACTCCATACTGCCGCAGCCGCCGTAGCGTGCCTGCGTGGACGGATCATCACCTCCGGCGAGTGCCGGTAGTGCAGCCAACAGAACCGCGCAATGCGGAAGCGAAGGCTGCACTGAAACCAAAAACACCAGTTCCGGAAGCAGAAGCATGCCCTGGCAAACCGGAAACCGGAAATGCCTGTGCACGAACATCATCCTGCAGCCCAGAACCTTGTGAAGGTAAAGGGTAGGCAGGACGACTATCCGGAAAAACCGGAGCTGGATGAGCTGACGTCACTCCCCCATCAGAGTGGAGTGATGCCTGCTCAAGCCTAGGCACTAACAGGCCGGAAGGCGTACGCTGGAATCCACCCACTGGTATCCGGAAGGAAGCACCAGAAGAGGAAGCAGCGTGTCTGGCCGAAACCGGAAGTGTAGCCGTCGGAAACCGCGCAATGCGGAAGTGAAGGCTGCACTGGTTAACTTCGTGATCCGGAAGGACCGGAAGTCAGTGAATACTCCATCCTGCCGCAGCCGCCGTAGCGTGCCTGCGTGGACGGATCATCACTTCCGGCGAGTGCCGGTAGTGTAGCCGACGGAACCGCGCAATGCGGAAACGAAGGCTGCACTGGTTGACTTCGCGATCCGGAAGGACCGGAAGTCAGTGAATACTCCATCCTGCCGCGACCGCCGTAGCGTGCCGGAGCGGACGGATCATCACTTCCGGCAAGTGCCGGAAATGCGGCAGCCGAAACCGACTGCCGCCGCTGTTCGATCAAATCCGGGGCCTCGTAGGTTATCGCCGGAAATGAAAGATCAGCATGGTATCGGTCGTGACCCGAAGCGAAAGAGCTGTCTCCCGAGAGAGAACGTCCAGGCGCCTCACGAGGGCTATCGGACCAGCTCTGCTTACCAGCCGCAGCTGAAGAGGGAGGACGCTGCTCCAAACCGGAAAAGGAAGGCAAAGACACGGAAGCCAACGCCCGGACGTCACTGCCAGATGCCGGAAACGCCAAACAACTGGCGACGGAACGCTGGAACTCTGCCTGCACCAAGCTGCGGATTTCTGGAACCAGTGTCTAAAACAGAAAGGAACCAACGCACCCTGCACAGGTGCTAACAACGAGGACGAAGTCTCCGTAGTAGAGAACCGGAGCAGACGTAACAGTAGCGCTAGGCGCCACAAAAGATAGCAGAAGTAGTAACAGCGCAAGGCGCCGAAATAGGTACAGACAACAAAGTGCTACAAGTAAAACTGCTTAAGAAGAAGCCTAAGGCTTAAATTACCCCTTGGGGTCCGACTTGCCACAGCGCTTGTCTGAATCAGACATGCTGTCAAATCCATGTAAACAACACGAAAACATTTTACTGAACGTAAGTCTAAACGACTGAAAACTCAGTAAAAACACACACTTTCGCGTCAACAAATTACGATAGCTACACTTGCCTAACAAAAACAGAGGCACGTAGAGCTACAACGAAGTCACACGAGCTAGTAAACTAACTCACACAACAAAATGGCGAAACACGCAAGTAACTGACACACAAGTCAACAACACGTGGCAACGCGAAAAAATTTACTGACACGTAAGTCTAAACGACTGAAAACACAGTAAACACACACTCTTTCGCGTCGACAAAATACGATAGCTAAACTTGCCCCACAAAAACAGAGGCACGTAGAGCTACAAACAAAGTCACACGAGCTAGAAAACTAACTCACACAACAAAATGGCGAAACACGCAAGTCACTGACACGCCAGTCAACAACACGTGGCAACGCGAAAAAATTTACTGAAACGTAAGTCTAAACGACTGAAAACACAGTAAACACACACACTTTCGCGTCAACAAAATACTATAGCTACACTTGCCCAACACAGAAAGGGGCACGCAGAGCTACGAGCAAAGTCATACGAGCTAGCTAACTAACTCACACAACAAAATGGCGAAACACGCAAGTCACTGACACACAAGTCCGCAAAAAACGGACAACGTACAGTAACGAAAACAGCGCAAACAACCAACAACAAACGGGAACGAGCTCACCAAACTGTAGGCAAGGCGAGCAGAAAAGCTGGGTAACGTGGCCGGCGGGTGTCACTCAAACACACAAGGTCAGCCACAGAGCGTCAAAAAGTGAACCGTCCTCTCCGAGGTGAAAAAGACGTATGAGAATAGGCACGTGTTCCTAGAGGAAGTGACGTGGCACACACCCGTATGGGAGGTAACTCCCAGTGTGCTGGCCCATTACCAAAGCTACTTTCACTTTCGTTTTGGTGATGGGGTTGCTTCCCTTTAAAAATTTTAGCCGGGTAAGCGTTTTTCAGTGATAAGCATCTCAGGTGACTCAATGCTAATGTGATTCGGAGTAAGAATATGTTATTTAATGCAAAAAATAAAACAAGCAAATTCATTCCACTTTTAAGTGCTTGCTGGGGATGGAACAATACTGTTTGTATCTTCATCAAACAACCATGAGCACCTTTTCCTTACCTCTACACAAGTTTCCACTTCTGAGAAGTCGTTCATGATAGGCAGGATGCTCTGAAACAATCAGCAAGAAATAATCAAATCAAACAGAATAGAAAACTACAGTCTCAACACAGGTACCTCTGTACTGCATATACTCTGACAATCACAGCAAACACTTTATTCAACTTTCAATTTTCAATCAATTGCCAAGATATCTTAATCAAGTAGGAGATATGAATGAAAGGAACGCAGAAAAAGAGAAATGTTCATGTGAGAGACAAAACATACCTCCAAAGTGGGGTAGTCAGCCAGATCAACTTTGTTTCCCACAAGAATAACTGGTGTTCGATGTTCATCTCCAAGTAAGCTTCGCATCAAAGGCAACCAGTATGTTGTCAACTGAAAATGAATTCAGAAATATATGCACTTATCTTATAAGAGATAAATAGTCTAATAATTAATTCATTCTTACAAACTTGCTTATAAATCTGTAAAGCACCTTTACTTTGCAACACTTCACCTAAGAATTCTGGTGTTTTTATTTGAGCAAATGAAATCCTGTAAGCTTCAAAAGGTGTTAAATTAATTAGTTCATGCAATGCTGCCCTTATCACTACAGATTTTAACAAGGAACACTGAATCCGAAAAATAAATCAAAGTTAACAGACAGTATTCTTCTCACGTAACAGTATATCTACATTAAATGCTCTGTGTATTTGAAATAATAACTTACCCGCTGAATGGAGTCTTCATCAATCACTGAATAAACAACGCAAATCACACTGGCCTGAAACAGAAACAAAAATGTTGTATTGTGAATCTGTCTGACGTAGCTGACCATTGCTAACGAATCTTTATGTGTAACTGGAAAACACAAGTGTTGATCTCAGGCCAAAAAAAATGTGCATTTCTTCTAATACTGTGTAATAGTCATCATACATATTTCATTCAGAAATGGCAACTAACAAAATAGAAAATGAGTGTAAAAAGAGAAATTAATTAATAATTAAATGAATGAATGTGCACATTTAAAAACAAAAAGGCTAACCTTTGAGACTTCTTCCTCGAGCATTGTGTCATCTTGGTCTTTAGCTGAAAAAGAAACACATTACTCTGATTAGAATATATATGTTACAAATGGAACACTTAAAGGTCCAGACCATGCTGTTTTAGCGTCAAAAACGCTTCGAATCGTGTTCCTGCGCGACCGAACACTTCCCGATGTTTGCAGTTAGTTAGAAAACCACTTTCTTACCGTCTTCAACAATGTTTGGTTTACTTCGGAATCTTCTAAGGCCGTAATCCGACGAATTTCGTGACCGAAGCGACGGATTTCTTCTCCAAAACGACCCGCCATTGTGCCGCGTGATCTTCGCGAGACTGGCTTATGAATAAATTATCCGTGACGTCACACTGTGTGAAGATGGTTGTTTACCAACATGGCAACAAGCGTAACTGCAGACGAAATTGAACCGTACATGTTCGAACTACCAGTTTCTCTCCTCGAATCAAGCATGAAAGATGAGGAGCGGAGGCCACTTCCAGCAGTAGTGAAAAGACAGTGACGATGAAAATTGCGACTCTGTTTGTCTCAGCGATCAAAGGTAAACACGCCCGCTCTCTGTGCTGAACTTATCGTCTGCTTTCGAGTCTGTGCTATTTTTTTCACTCTCGCCTTGTCAACGCACTCGCGAATAAGTGGGATATTGTTTAAGTGTTCATGCATTGCATGCACGAGTAAAAGAACAACAGCTCATCGCAGTTTTAACTGTTCTTGATTATTTCAGAGACTGGTGTCAGAGTGGCCACTGTACCTGTTGTATTGTGTGGGAGGGGCAGATTTGAGAGAGAGAGGAAGCTAGCCTGAGGTACATTGTAGAATGAAAACTTGCAGGGGAGCAAGAATGCATCACCAGCCACGAAGGTGTACATACAACTTTTTTTGAGGTGCCTATATTTGTTTGATTGTTAAATGTATGTATTTGTTGTTGTTTTTAAAGGCTATCAAGAAAACTGTTGTCATTTAAATTTGTAACACTCAGGCACATATAGTTTCACACACACACAAGATTAACTCACTTGCATGCCCACAGAAGAAGTTTGCTCTTCACATTGTTCTGTTGTTGTTGTTTTTATAATGTAATCATTGTAACATCAACACTCAGTAATAACCAATATTACAACACAATCACTTTTTCATCAGAACTCACTCACATACTACATGTATTAAACCCTGGTTTATGGACACTTGCATTTGCACTTTGCATGGGAAAGCAGCCTGAATTTCAGATGAACTTTAATAAAAGAAGATTTATATGTATGTTGCTCTAGATGCATGTTTTAATAAATAATAATGACATTCAGGAAAGTAAAAGGACTGTTGAAGTTTGCTGTTGTAAAATGTCTGATGATTAGGGTTCTGTTGCACATTTAGTGAATTGACTGTACCAATTGCTGTTATTATTTACACCCAATCAGTGCATCCACATGATATTATGTAGCTTAAATTAAAGAACATGTTTTGATGTGTTCAGAACATACCGACAAGTTGCACACTCACTGACTTTCCGAAAGAACAGGAAAGTTCTTCCTGCCTGTCTGGTCACTGCCATCAGAGACCTCTTTCTGTCACAGAGCTACACAGGCTTCAAATATATGTAAGATAAATAAAAGGTACATTACAACTCTCAACTGCGGGGTGTGTGTGTGTGTGTGTGGGGGGGGGGGGATGTGCATAACCATTGCATACTTAAGGTCGGCTTAAACTGCAAACAGAAATGTGGAGCTTGCATAACAATTCTTGCTTTGGCAGATTTGGAGATAGGCAGCCTCAGTCTATATAGTTGGTCACCAGTTGGGGCGTCCTGCTTGGTGACAACTTGAGCTTTGTCAACTGGTCTAGCTGTAGCAGTCAAAGTCTGGGCACTGTTGCATTGTAGTCTTGCTGTGTATGCAGAGCTTTGTTGTAGCTGCCATAGGCCAGTGTTGCCATAGACCAGTGTTAGGATCACCACCCCCTCAAACAGCTCCTTCAGTTAACCTGATGCCTGTTTTAGACAGAAAAAAAAGTTACCACAATCAGCAGAACTTTCACTGGAGAATGGGCATAATTCTTTCATACTTTCTTTCTCATAGCTTTTTTTGGTTTTTATAATCTCTTCATTACACTAAATAACATCCATCTTAAGACCTATTTTGAGCCTGAATTTAAGTTGACTAGTAATGATATTAATCATAAGGCCAAAAAAAAAAATAGGTCTGTTTACGGTAACCCGACCGACCCTAGTTTTTTCGCGCGACCCTAGACTTTTTTTTGGCATTTGGGGAAAAAAAAAAAAATATCTTGTTTTTTTTGCAAAATAACGTAAAAATATGGTTTTTTGGAAAAAAAAAACAAAAAACAAAAAAAAACAATCCCGACCTACCGACCCTATTTTTTGGGCCTATGTTACCGTAAACAGACCTATTTTTTTTTTTGGCCTAATGTATTTATTTTTATAATGTACAAACTAGAGTATGTATGTGGATATGTGTGTGATGGTGCTGGTATGGATATGCGTGGTTTGGGTTATGTGTGTACTGATGTGTACATTTTATGTGTTTTGTATGTTTTGCGAGTGCGATTTTATGTGATGTTATTCTGTACACCAGCCAAAACAAAATGTCTGGTATATTAGATAATAAACGCACCTTTAAATTTATTAGCGACTACACCCCGTCACCCTGCAGTCCCCCTCCCCCCCCATTACACCCTACACTTTTAACATTGTATAAAAAATCATGTCCCAATATAGGTCCCTAGTTACCTGGGAGGACGTTAAGCTCCATAATCAACATCAACAACGTATTGAATTGAATTGAAAAGCTGGGGTTAGGAGGTCTAACTTCTTGAATTAAAGTGGGTTTTTTCTCAGGTGCATGTAGTTTTTTATTTGCTTGAAATCATGGTGTATTCTGGTTGTAAGAGAAGAGTCCATTTCCTTGTAAGCCTGCAAAATTAAGATTTGTCATTTTTGAAGTACATTTTTGTAAGAGTCCAAAATAGTCCAGGATAAGGAGGAAAAACATAGGGTGGGTCAGGAAATCTGAAACATTGCATAGTTTTGTTTTGCCTATGTAGACACAAAAAGTACTGAGTACTTCCCCCCCCCCCCCCCCCCCCCCCCCCAAGAGAGCATAGCTGTTTTAATTATTTTAATGCCACTGTTAGCAAGAGGAGTACTACAGACAGCAATCAAACTGGATTTTTTTCTGTAGACATTGTTATTTCTGTTTAGGTGTTTCAGTAGTTTTCTATGCGGATAAATCATGCTGCATGATCACTAGAAACAATCCAGCTCTGTAGCATGCAAGTTTTTTAAAGGTTTTTTTCCCATGTTACTCTGAGAGAAAAAAACAACCCACAGAGATAAAGTTGAACTGGCAGTTTGACTGAAGCAGTGGTAATAACACAGAGTGCTCTTCCTACAATCAATTTTTTTTATGTGGATGATGATGTCCATACATGTACAGTTTGGTTGTATTATTTTGCTAGACTATTTGTTTCTGTTAGATATATCTGCTCACATGATTGTTGTTCATAATTTGACATTACATTTACTGCTGATCAAAATGTATTGTTGGAATAGGTCTGCTTAATATTCTGACTGCAGTTTTGTAATAAAATCAAATAACACAGATGTTTTAAGTATCAAAGTGCTTTTCACACACACACACACACACACACACACACACACACACACACACACACACACACACACACACACACACACACACACACACACACACACTCACACACTATGAGTATGACTGCAAACATGAATTTGTACTTGTATTAATTATAATTACTGTATTACAGAACCTGATCTGAAAAAAAGGACAACAGCAAATTATTCATGCAAGCTTGCTGTATTAACGATTTCTTTATCCATTTAATACAACACTGAATTAAAAGATAACAACTATAACAACGTGTGTGTGTTTGTGTGAATGTCTATGTGTATATGGACGGACACTGATTAAACCTGAGACTCATCGATTACCCAGGTGAGTGTAAAAGAGGGAGAGAGAGAGGGAACTTTAAGGTGGGTGCATGGGGACGGGCATGTAGTAACAGATATATGTTTTAATCTGTAATCTTAACACATGTGCTTAAAATTAGGAACAGATGCCATTCCACTACAAATACTGTCAGTCTGACAAAAACGCCCAGTGACACTGAACCCCTATCCCTTACAGAACACATTCAGTATACATGTACTCACTTCCTTTCGTCTGCGTTTAGTGAAAGCAGATCGTTCTGATGACACTGATTGGTATCCGGTTTCTGACCTCCTGTGAGTGGTCAACAATTGTCGGAACTGGAACTGCGTTAGGCAACAGCTGTTTTGTGTGTGCCAGGTTTTCTTGCCGGCTTAACTGCGTTCGCATTGGAAGAAAGTGTCGCGAAACACAGCACATCGTGTTGGCCGTTTCCAGTTAATCAGTCTTGCTGCAGAAGTTGTAAGCCCATCGGAAAAAGGTGACAACTGATGCCTGAACCTTTTTTCTATACTTCATAGCTATCAGCAGCCGTGCGCATTCCTTCGGCGTGCTGTTGATGCTCGATTTAGGCAAACGCCCACTTGAGCGTAAGCTGTAACTTTCGGTTTCCAAACACAAAGTGACGTCACAGCCGGTTCTCGTCTACTGGCGGCCATTTCGAAGTCTCGTTTAGCAGACGAATTTGGCGGAACGTTTTTAATTAAATCACAATGATTAAGCTACGAATCGGTGAATTTCTTTACATTTTTGGAATCTTTAGGTGCATTTCTCTAACCTTCAGTCATCGGTTAGTGGTTCTAATAACCTTTAAAACAGCGTGGTCTGGTCCTTTAATACAAATATATTCTACTATATAAATATATATTTCAAATAGAACACATTATGCAAGCTCAAAACAAAACAATTGTAGGTGTCTAACTTATTTTGTGAACAATCCAGACAAGTATAGACATAAAGCTGAACATAAAATTCTCATCTGTCTTAGCTTGTGCTTCACCATGAGAATGTCTGATTTAGCAGAAAACAAAGACTTGCTCCAATATTATACACACATATTGTTTAAAACAATCCTTTAAACACACAATTTAAAAGAAATATATGTTTACACTGCCTACCCTAAGCTTAATTAGAGAATATATATATATTACCTGAATAATCAACAATATGAGTCGGAACATGTTCTGGTGTGACATCAGCAGGAATTGTTATTTCTTCTGCTTTCGATGGCACCTGAAACACAAAGCAATTTATCGTTAGGTGTTCAATACATTACATAACAGGGATGGCCAAATCGTCCGCCGGGTCGCCAGGGGCGAGTAAAAAATCCGCCGGGCTAGTAGAAACCGCCTGGCAACTCGCCTGGCTGGCCAATAAAAATTCTGGTCAAATGCGACCCTTTTGGTTGTAATACCGGGTTTTAAAGCCATATTAAAACACTGCAGATCAACTGTGGTAAGTGCCGGGCCAGCAAAATTTCTGCCGGGCTAGTGACTTTCTTGAAGTTACTCGCCCGGCCGGCGAGTTAACATTTTGAGATTTGACCATCCCTGCATAACATGTGCATCACACATCTAATATGATAAGATACCCTTGGGACCAGTCTGCATTGTACTTGTAGACCATGTGTCTTTTCGCGTAGCTTTCATTTTTGGTCGAGAAATAGATAATTAATTTAAGTATGTCCAGAATAGACTCTTTTTTTTAATAACTGTAGTTGAGTAATAATTAATTTTGGGTCCCATCAAATTAGGACAATCCCAATAGATGCTGGTTTGTTTGTTTTCATAATATATTTGTCGAAGAGTTGACTGTTGAACCGCTTACAATAACGAGGCAAAACAATGCCACTGATTAGTTGAGCCAAACATTAACAATCTAGGTGTAGTAAAAAGAATGATCTCTGATGTGCACTTTTTGCATTGTTCACGCGATACGCCGCCCCTTTCTTTTGAAAAAATGCACATTAAAACTCGCTCAATTCTCTGCCGTCATGATCATTTTTCTGACGTATCCGTATACAAACATGTGTTTTGTCGCCTGACCTTTGAACATGTGGTCTATAGCTACAGTATGCAAAACACACATGTAATTGGCCAATAATACTGCAGTGAATAGATCACAGCAGCAGTAATTAGTGAGCTCACACAAGTATTATATATGTATACTATATATGAGCCTGTACCAAAAGGTGATCCTTGAAATGGGACATTTACATGAAAAATTCAGAATGCAAACAGAGCTTTGCAAAATTAATATAGTCATTTAGACTGTTTTAAGATTCTGTTTTTGACATTTAAAAGATAACTTGTAGCATACTTTTTTGATAATGCCAGGACAAAGCTTGATATTTATGTGTGTCAACCGTAACATAGGACACAGTATTATGCTTAATATTTTGTTCATAAAAAGTGTTAAATAGCTCAAAATCACATTTGTATACATGAATGCATTGTGAGCTAAGGATATATATTGCTATAGCTCACATAGCTGAGACTGCTGGACTACAAAAATTACGTAACCACTGTGTCCTCTGTTACGATTGACACATAACAAGTCAAGTTTTTCTTTTCTCCTCACATACTCAAAAATAGTTTCAGAGCAAAAGTTAAAGAAGCAATGTTGTATTTATGGCATTGTAAATGTTTTGATATCTAAAATTAGTTGGATTTCTATTCAGATGACTAGAATACTCATATTTGTGTGTCACTCGTAACGAGACATGAAATTTTGTTTCAATGCATATTGTTCACTTATTTACAAGAAAGACATAATTTTAGACAAAATTAGTAATAATTGACTTATACTTATCATCTTAACTTGCTGCTTTCATAAAGAGAAATTATTCTTGAAAGGTATGTATTTTCTTGCTGACCACGTTTTGGCACAGGCTCATATATATCCAACACAATACGATTCTAGACGGCTTGAGAAATTTATGTCGTTTGAGAATAAAATCGTTCCATAATCTTAGAGTTAGATGCAGAAAAAAAGGATCTGCAGAAATGTCTTACTCTTAACCCTGCATAATTCACGGTGTGACATCCACTCAATCTGCATACCTGTCAACCTGTACGGTTTTGTTTCTCTTTTAATTCAATCTATGATTCAACCATCATTTGAGAATTTAACTCCAGAAATGATGAATTGAAAAGCAGTATGAGAGATTATGCAAATGAGTACTAAAAATA
Source organism: Littorina saxatilis (assembly GCF_037325665.1). Taxonomy (NCBI): domain Eukaryota; kingdom Metazoa; phylum Mollusca; class Gastropoda; order Littorinimorpha; family Littorinidae; genus Littorina; species Littorina saxatilis. The sequence goes on along the minus strand of NC_090246.1, from coordinate 53,611,635 downwards.
GGAGAGAGATCTGGACCAGGCCGGTGCCCCTTCATGAGAACCTGCATGGACCTGTGGAGGCTCTCCATAAGACCACCAGCTTCATTACCAGAGCTGGAGTACTAACAAGAAGAGCAAACGCTCGATCGAGTCACTTTCGCAGTTCTGAATATTATATGAGGCATCAGATGGACAGGAAGAAATTGCTATTCACAACACAATGAGTCACGTTCACATAAAATTTGAGCCCGGTCACTTTTATAGTTTCCGAGAAAAGCCCAACGTTAAGTTGTGTGTTGCCGAACAGAAAAGGCTAGTTATCTCCCTTGTTTTTCTGATAACGTTCGTAAAAGGCTACAGATGTAAATACTTTGATGTAAAGAATAATCCTACAAAGTTTCAATCACATCCGATGAACTTTGTCAAAGATATAAAATGTCTAATTTTTCCTTTGACGCTGACCTGTGACCTTGAAAAAGGTCAAAGGTCAACGAAACCATCGTTAAAGTGTAGAGGTCATTGGAGGTCACGACTAAACAAAATATGAGCCCGATCGCTTTGATAGTTTCCGAGAAAAGTCCAACGTTAAGGTGGTGTCTACGGACGGACGGCCGGACGGCCGGCCGGACAGACTAACACTGACCGATTACATAGAGTCACTTTTTCTCAAGTGACTCAAAAATAGACCTGACAGTGCCTATGCTATTTTCCAAACCTCCTTCTTTTTCACCAGAGTGAGCCGTTTTGAAATTAAGTTACCAATTGAAACTTACTGAAAACTGTTTTCTCATTTAAATTGAAGTTTTGAGTCAATAATTATTGATAATTTACATCAGGACAAGGGAGGCAACTGTGTTATTTTTGGTTTTTATTAATTTTTCAGAAATTGTTCAAACATGGTTATTTTCCATCACGTAGATCACTAGATGAAACTTGTTTAAAATCAAGTTCATTCATGAGAGCGATTCTGGGGGGTAAACAGGCCTGAAACTGGTTTTTGTATTTCAAAAAAAAAAGTTGGTGTGTAAGAGATTGTTACCTTGAATACAGTTTCTAGTCATATACAATACAGGTTGGCCTTGGAGGGGGTTGACAGGTCTGAATCTGTTATGTTCATATTATAAGCATGAACGAGCACTCACACAAGGAAACATTTAACAGCCAGGATACAGGCAGCTTCTTCACGTCTTATAACCTGAATGAATGTGGTTGCACTTGTTGTTGTATAATATAACTTACCTCTTCTGCAAACTCTTCACTCACAAGGGAGAGAATCAATGATGTTTTGCCAACAAGGGCTGCAAAACACAAGCAAACATGCACATCATTAGCAGTATCACTCATTTGTGGTTTTGAAAGTTAAATTACAGACATATAACTAACTGTTTGACATTAAATACCAATGAAATCAATACATATATATACAGAATTTCCCAATAATTATCTGCATAAGAATATTCAGATTAGTACAAACTACAATAGTAAGAATTCCACGCACTGATACTAACTTGTAATTTAATGCTATGTACTCCACAGTTACTGAATCAGCCTCTTGGAATACTGAAAATGTACAGGCAAAAGATACACTCCGAGTGTATACAGAATCGATAGGTCTGCATGCACTCCGACAATGAAAAGCTCTGTTACAACTCTAAGCCAATGAAATGCCCCCTTACAAGTCGTTAGGAAGTAGCCAATGAAAAATTAAACTGAGACCTGTATTCACTGTATTGACTTCCGCCATCTCTTTTTCGAAGTGTAAACAGGGCTGGCAATAATGTACACTCACTTGGTATACAGCCATTTCTAGGTCGATACACACTCCAAGTGTGTTCCAAACTCCGACAATAAACTGCCGTGTAGAAGTTTTATGTACGTGTTTGTTTTTGTCTGTTTGTCCCTAGCGTACTTTGATACCATGAATTGAAACTGAAGCGTTACTTCGCAAAATGGCATCGAATGACGCTCCGAGTGTTGATGCGGTTCAGTGTCTGGTCTTTTAAACTTTTATGTACACCCCGAGAATGTATTTATAGATCTACATTACAACAAAGGCTGTGCAGCATCAGATTTTTAAAAAATTTTGTGTACTCTTATTATCAACTGCTTTGCGTTCCTATTGCACCAGAAGTTAACGCCGGAGTGTATACAGTGGTCAGAATCTTGTATACACTCGAGTCTGAGTGCGTAAAGCCAGTGCGAAATTTATACCTTGACAAGACATTCTGAACCACAAAGTGGGTTTGGGAGATCATGATGTGTTTGTATTGAACTTAAACTGAAAATATATATAGTGTGAATCCCAGTCGACACAGCTGAACTGGAACGTGGAAAAACTATGCCCCCATAAGTAAAGGTTGTGGCTATATCCACGGGTCCGAGTCTCTAGTCCCCAGGCGATATCCACGTCACCGACGTCATCGTCGCACGAAAAGCCTCACGTTGGCATTCTTATCAAGCACTATTTTGTTTTTACCACGAAACAATCAACTCTTGACAACCTGCAAACTAAACTGAAAGCCTTCGTGCACTCATATATATGTATGCAACTTTCGAAAAGTTCGTCGAGATCGATAGCAGTCATCAGGAGTATCGCACAAAATATAGATTCTTATTTTTCCCTATTTTTAACGGACATGTTGTCTCCGTAGCTCAGACGGTAGTGAATAGTCAAACAGTCCGTTAGACCTCCGGTTCGAGCCTGGCCTATTTTTCCCCCCTCTGAACTTTCCTTTCTTCTAGCTTTCTCTACTCTTCTTTTCTCCAAAGCATTTCGTTGATAGAGCTGAGATTGCAACAAAAATGCACTCCTGCAATTTTCACCGCGGTCACAACGGTAGGACGGCAGCCGACTTTGTTTACATTTTATCACATAAACTCCGGCCTCTCCTCCCATTCAAAGTGCTGCTGATCGAACTTTGTACCCTGTATTCCACTCATGGAGTCTTACTCGTTATTTAAGAATAAAAGGGCATTTTGACTTTTAAAATTTGACAGCTGAAAATATAAGGTGAGAGTAGCGTCCCTTGAGTACGATGACGTCAGTGACGTGGATATAGCATCGAGTCTAGAGACACGTCGATATATAGCCACAGCCATAAATAACAAGAGGCGAAGCCTTCAAGGCTCACCTAAGAAATCGACAAACAGTAACACAAACTCAATCACTCCGTCACACATACGCACACACAGTAAGCATAGCGGTGACACGGTGCAAGAGTGCGAGACACTAGATCTAGATCTGTCTGTCTGTAGCCTACTTACTGGGACACGACTGCCAGATGGACAGATCGACACTGCGCTTTCGACAGCGCTTCCTCACGCAGACACTGGAAACACGCTGTGTAGATTAACCTGTAGTAAATCTCCTTTGGTATCTTCCTTATCTATCTTTCTGGAGCTACGAAACCGAACAATGTGAAATCGTCTTCTCGGAATCGGCGAACTGCAGCTCGGTGATAACTGTATCTATACCACAATCCTTCACGCGATCTGACCTAACCTTGACCCCTGACCTGGTCTACATACCACACACAACACAAACCAGTCACCTGTTTTTACCCCCCAAAACCCCCCACCACCCGTTTTCTTTGGATACACACTTTAACTACATACGTGCCGACGAAATGTTGATCATTGCTTCAATACTTTGAAGCTGTTGCTTGAATAATAACCAGGTAAAATTAGTATTTCGGTGTTCAGTCAAATGTTAAAGTTTCTTCCACAGACATACATACATACATACGCGTGCATGCGTGCGTAACATACATATGTCATACGCACGCACGCACAGACAGACAAAAGTTAGCATCGCATAGGCTACACTTACGTGAGCCAAAAACAGTTCTGCAAAACATTTCTTGATTAGAGCATTAATTGAGTAGGCCTTACCATCCCCGACTAGGAGAATCCTCACATCCTTCTTTATAGATCCCATGGTGACACAGTGTCTTCAACTGGTCTCAGAAAGTTCTTCTGGTTGTTACAGCACAGAAACACTGACGTCAAGGACAAATCACATCGGTTGCAGAAGCCGATGATTTCCTGGTGTGTACTGATGACCAGATCATTCTTTTGTTAAATATTTCGCAATGCTAGTAAGTTAGGCTATCGAAAGTCTCAATGACATTCTGGACAAACGCTGTTCACATTAAAGCCGACTCCTCATCCTTCGTTTTCAACTTTTGAAAACCATGCTGCTGAAAGTAACAACTAACATGGGATGAATAACGTTGCTTCGCACATGCCATCACACTTGGAATTTGCAGAGGCAAATCTTGGGTTTGATCTTGTTCAGCACCACGCTTATGGTATGTGCTTCAGGACACCATCTTCCATTTGGTAAAAGTGTTGTTTTGTGTTTGTTTGAATAAAACCCGTATTTTGTCTCATCTATTTGCTCTACTCTCGACTTGTCTGACCTACCACCACTTCCTGCCGGTAGCGCATGCCATTTCATGCTCTTCCGGTACAATTACGAAAGTAGCAGACGACCTTCGCATGACTGTGGTGTCTTTGGTCTGAATGCACTACATGTAGCTGAACATTCGAGGCTAAGCTTCGCCATGGGGAAGGGGGGTGGTGGCAGGGTAGCTCTGTGTGGTGTGAATCCCGAAATGAGTCTGAAGAATCTAACGCTTTTACACATGCACAAAACGCGAACTCGGCCGCTCCATGTTATCTTACACTTACAGGTTGTAACTTCATGATGACAAAAACTAGTACTGGCGTCCGTTGACTTTACACCTGAGTCCTGCAGAATCCTGTGGTCAGTGCATGACAAATTGCTGAATGCGAAGGGTCATTTTGTGCTCACGTACCATCTCTTTACTTGTACTTCATGCTAGGTGGTTGATTTTTGTGTTTGATTCAGTGCAGTGAATAATATCACACTACAGCAGTATGTGTTTGTTTGTGTGTTTAAAAATCTCTACGATGTGTGTGTGTGTATTTGTGTGCATATTTGACAATCTCTAGTTCAATTTACAATCGTAAATGTAGTAGTCCAGGCATGGGAATTGTCTGCCGAAAGGCAAATTTCCGCCGAATCGCCGCAAAAGCAAAAGTGTCCGCCGAAAAAATAAATGGGGGAGGCAAAAATGGTTCTAAAAACTGAATTTAATGGCAAACTTGGAGTTTAGATGACACCAAATTGCACCAATTGGGTTCTTTGGAGAAAAAAAAAATCCGGGGGGACATGCCCCCGAACCTCCCTATCAGGGCTAGGCGCTTCGCGCCGTCGACTTTGCCATTACTTACAAATTTTCAGCCTTTTTTACTTTTTTCAATTACCATGCCTGGTAGTCATCTAGCATACATAACGATACAATACAATAAAATATTTTTATTATCTCAAATTGAAAAATTAAATTTTTGCTGACGATGAACACACATCCAACATTAAAACACATCAATATAAGCAACTATTACACACACACACACAGAATCCATAAGTGTTCGTTACAAAATATGTTCTGTTTGTGTATGTCCAACTATCTCCAGGCAGTGCATATGTTTTCTCTCTCAAGGGCATGAGTCTCTGTGTGTGTGTGTGTGTGACAGAGAGAGAGAGACAGAGAGAGAGAGAGAGCAACTGACGGGGCCTCTCATCACAAACAGCCCATGAACATACGAAGCAAATATCACTTTATTTTTCCAGAACAGAAAACAATCTTTTAACCATATGCTTTGCATTCAAGATGTTATGACCATAACTACGCTAATAAGTACACATATGCACTAACTTTCCTGTCAGAGCTGTTTACCCTCCAAGTGCAAAAACCACTACTGTATCTACAAACTGCTTCAGTTCCCTGGTTACTGCAACACTCAGGCTGATTTTTTATTTTAACACATAACCAAGTTCCATGACAGCAAGCACAGTCAAACAAAACCCAGAATCTTACCCCCTCCTTCTATATCCCCCTCCTTCTATATCCCCCTCCCCTTTTCTTCCCATACCTTCCCTCCCTCATATATTGTCAGCACCCGGCTTCTTCGCAAATGGACACACAAGATTCAGAACTGTACACATCCTTTTAGTCCAAGTAATTTTTCCACTCTAAACAAAGAAAGAATAGTACACAAATGTCTGTGATAAAATTAACTGGCATGAGGTGTAGAAAGCACAACTAAAACATCAACAATCATCAACCACTTTTGTTAGATGGCGTTTTTTTTAATTTGTTGTACAAATGTTGGTCAAACCTTCACAACTAGTGTGCAACATAAGCTATGACATTTGTGAAAATAATAGCCCCATGTCAGGCATGTGCTAAGCTTTCAATGCTCTATGCAAAAATACTTCCAGGGACATCAAAAGCATTCAAACTGATCAGTCACTTAAAACATCTGTAAATTACACTTTAATTAACAACTTGAAAAGGAACAAACAGCTACTTTTGATAATGGTAGAAGAAGAAAAAACTCTATGTACACAAGAAGATATTTTACTTGTGACTTGCCATTGCTCGCTGCCATACATGAACAGAACAAAGCGCACACAATTTCTGTGCTTATTATTCTCATGGATGAGGCTTTAATACTTCAATTTTCACCACATTGCAGTCAGAGGTATGATCAAGTTTGTTGTTGTTGTTGTTGTTCTTGTTCTTGTTCTTGTTGTTGTTGTTCTTGTTGTTAATTTTCCAAAGCAGTTTTACACTAGCTCTGAAAATGTGTAATTCTCACACACACCATCAGCATACATGTTTGAAAGGCAATGTATCAAGAAAAAGAGACTTCGTTAGAACTAGAAGAAAGAGACAAAAAATGCAAAGAAGAGATACTAGCTTTCAACTTCCACAAATATCAAAGCACCAGTTCTTACAAAACAAGAAGTGATCAATGTGTGTGTGTGTGTGGGGGGGGGGGGGGGGGGGCTGTAAAAGCCTGTCTATTACTTTCAATGCAGTGAACATCATTCACACATAGACAGAAACATGCATGTACCACCTATAATGTATTTCATACAAAAATGTAATGAAATATATACAGTCTTCAATCTCTGCAAGTCTTCAAACTTTGAAATCCCATACACTGTACATGTACTCAACAACAAAAATCAAAATTGTGAACAACATGAACTAATTACGTAGGAAAAAACAACCCTTACCGAAGAAATATCTGCAACTGCAATTACTCAACAGACTCATAAACATAGCTTAATGACAGCAGAAAATCAACATCAAGTTTAACACGACATATTCAAATGCACAATCCTTCTGCCTGCTGGTAATGTTATCTTTGAGTTGTCCATTAAACAGCAGAACACAAGGAACCAATCAGTGTTTGGCGCTATCAAAAGGAAACTACAAGTGAACTAAGGACAATGGTGACAAACGCAATTCAGAATCCTTGACCCTTGCTGGTGGAAGCTGGCATGTCTTCGTCGTGAATACCGCTCACCTGCAATAACATTACACGTCATTCACAGGAGGAACAAGGCAGTCTTTACTGCTCTCAAAAAGGAGAGGAATTTAACAGTATTCCTTATCTATGGAATCATGTAGTTAGGACCGTTATCCATGTCTTCCTCATCAGACCATGACATTGTATCACTGACTTTAATCCTATTCATTTCTGCCCTGGTACTGCTGGGAATCGTATCTTCATCCTGAGAGCGAAGCTTCATCAGATTCCTCCCAGGAGTGGCACTGGACTGTTTCTGACTGTTGCCTGCTGCCAGATGGTGATCACCCTGGAAATTACTGAGTGAACAGCTTAGAACTGATCAAATTTAGAGTCCATTTCTTGTTCATTGAATCATTTGTATGTGTTTGCCAGTTCACTTCAAAGACTGCAAGTGAATGATTTGTTTTGTCTGTTATAAATGCTCAAATAACAAACCTTTTTTGTTTTGTTTTGTTTTGTTTAGAACTGATCAGCTATTTAAACTGGCAAAAACCACTCTTTGGCTGAGTCACTGTCTTGGTAAGAGGTGTGCGATATGCTGCTACCAAGTGAAAAAAGGTCAAAAACTTTGATAACTATAACTATAGCTCTCATTGTGTAGCAAACATCTTAAAATCAAACCGCGAGAAACTCAACATATGTGTAAACAAGAAGGGCAAAGCCCACACGACTCACATGCTGAACAGACCTTGATCTTTCTTTCAGAATAATTTTACAATAAAACTGAGAAAAACAATATTTTACACATTTTTCCTACCAAAATACATGTGACCTTGACCCAAGGTCAAGGTCATCCAAGGTCATGCAACACAAAAATTCAAGACACAGGAAGTACAATGGTGCTTATTGGCTCTTTCTACCATGAGATATGGTCACTTTTAGTGGTTCACTACCTTATTTTGGTCACATTTCATAAGGGTCAAAGTGACCTTGACCTTGATCATATGTGACCAAATGTGTCTCATGATGAAAGCATAACATGTGCCCCACATAATTTTTAAGTTTGAAACAGTTATCTTCCATAGTTCAGGGTCAAGGTCACTTCAAAATATGTATACAATCCAACTTTGAAGAGCTCCTGTGACCTTGACCTTGAAGCAAGGTAAACCAAACTGGTATCAAAAGATGGGGCTTACTTTGCCCTATATATCATATATAGGTGAGGTATTGAATCTCAAAAACTTCAGAGAAAATGGGAAAAATAGCTGTTTTTTAGACAACATTTATGGCCCCTGCGACCTTGACCTTGAAGCAAGGTCAAGATGCTATGTATGTTTTTTGGGGCCTTGTCATCATACACCATCTTGCCAAATTTGGTACTGATAGACTGAATAGTGTCCAAGAAATATCCAACGTTAAAGTTTTCCGTCCGGACGGACGGGGGGGACGGACGGACGGACGACTCGGGTGAGTACATAGACTCACTTTTGCTTCGCATGTGAGTCAAAAATTCAAATACTAAATCCCCCCCCCCCCCCCCCCCCCCCACATGTTCCTAACTTTTAAAGACATTGCAGCTTGACCCAGCTGGATGGATGCTGTCTGCTCAGATTCAATGGGTGTATGACCATAAACATAAATACAGTGGAACACCCCTTTTAGGACACCCCCCCCCCCCCCCCCCTCCATTTAAGACTCCTCCCTTTTCAAGACCTAGCTTTTTGAGATCTGTTCATAACCTCTTTAGACAGAATCCATTTTAATACTTTCTCTTTGTTTAGACCTGTTTTTTAAGATTTTTTCAGGTACATGTACTAAAAGAAGAGTTCAAATGTACTTGACTGTACTCACATTTTTCACACCAGGCGAACCCTTATCTTCATTTTTCCCCACCTAGAAAGTGAGCTGCCTTGTCCATTGATCATCATAGTGGTTTAGTTCTAAAGTTTTTCGCAATGAACAACTCACCTTTTGAACATACTGTGGGTTGACAGCAATTTCTCTATCCATTTCCTTGATCTTTTCATCCATTCGAATACATTTCTGCATCTGGAAACGAATACAGTAGAATTGATTAATACCTTTTGTATTCTTACTTATTGGTCTTTATCTAACTAGCAACTGAGCACTGTGTCACAAACTTCTTTGAAAGGTTTGCGCAAGAATATATATTTTTAAAAAGTTTATTCAGAAAAAAGAAACAACATGGCCAATAAAGAGTGTCTGCAGTGCCACTTTCAGTGTGGACAATGTTTAATGACACAAATTCTGACCAGAACATGGGATGAGCAGCAGAAATGAGTACCAGCACTCACAAAAAAGAGCAAACTGCTGGTGATTATTTGTTGAGCGTAGCAATTCTAAGCTTGGCGTAACAGCATAGCAATTTGTCTTAAAACGTAACATTCTACGCTGTTGGCAGATCTGTGAATAAACACACGCATGCACATACACACACCTCTTTGTCGAGTTCTAAAAGCATAGCCGCGCTGTTGTATTTCTCAGGGTTGTCATGAAAGCGGACCATTCCATCCTTCTGGTTGATTGTTGCATATATTTCTCCATCTTCAATCTGTAAATACATGAATATATAAAGTCAAACACGCAAGCAAAACATAGCTGTGAATAGTAAACCTATACACAGATTGCAACATGCTTACATTAAATTCTAAAATTCCTTCCCTCGCATATTTTCTTCTTCTTTAGAGTTGTTTCCCTCTACTTTTTTGGTTCAACCATTCCCTCTCTTTTGTTCTTTTTGGTTTGTTTCTGTTTTGCATTTTGTTCTGTATTGTCTATGTCTCTTGTTAGTCACGAAGAAGTGTCCAAAGGAGAACATTTCACTTCTGTTTTGTTTTTGTCATAGTGAGTATGGATCTCTTTTGTTTGTAACATTGTGCGTCTCACCAGCAATCATTTTAACCCTTGGGCTGGTTGTCGCGCTACTTTACGTATACTGTCACCTGGTAGTCACAACATATGTCGCACTACTGGCTCAGTCTTGGTCAGTTCCTATTACCTCCCATGGATGCGAAAACCTATATGACCGTTTTTCTTTTTTTTTTCTCTCAGTTAAATCACCAGTGGCTATGTAACATGTGTTACAAAATTGCACCAGTGTAAGGGTTAATGTTCAGATTACAGTCAAATCAGCCTTGGCAACCACCTCTGCATAACAACAACCTGGCTACCCTGACGCATTTTGTTTTATATCATCAACCTTTCTGTAGTGACAGCCTTATCTATAAATAAAATCTGATTCATTAGGACCACATTTAGTTGATCCCTGGAGTGGTCATTTAAGACAAGTTCGACTGTTTTAATTCTGTGATAAACTGACCTCCTTTTTGGGATTTAGCAAAGAAAACAAAGTTTGCACTTATAAAAAGAAAAACCAGCATCAACGGTGAGATAACCTTTTCCTGCGCAAGTGAGCATAATTTCAAGCTGTCTTTTTCCTGTGTTTATTTTGTAAAGTGTATACTAAATATAGATGGACATACCTACAGCACAACCTTCAAACATTCAGCACCAGTGAAGAGAGAACTCAAGTAAATGATCGGAAGAACTCACCATATGAAGAACATATTTTTCTGCTTCTCTGGAACCTGTCAGTTGTACCCTGTTGGCCATGTCTGCCAGAGATAATGTCAGGAATGTCTGCAAATAGAAAACAAGACCCCTAAAATGTATGGTCACCTGTGCAGACAAAAATTTACCGAAAGTCTGTGCACTGACAAAATTCAGGGCATCTTCATAGAGCAGACAAGTACATGAACAAAGAGGAATTCCAGATATAACTGTCAGGTTTTCATGGGGTGTGGAAGAGTTGCTTTTCCTTGTTTTTCCATAGAAACACTGAGGCAAGCTACATGTGACATTACAGGCCTACCTCAGTGTTTTTATAGAAACAAGGGAAAGCAAACAAAACAACGTCCATTGAAAACTTATGCCATTTATCGACACCATATACAGCAGAAATGAACACAGCAGGTACTGGTACGTATCACAGAAACCAGAAGGCAATCAATATCAAAAGCACTAGCATTATCATGGTGACAAGACACACCTTCACCAGCTGCTTCCTCGTTCCTTTCAACAAATGTCAGGGAACCATGTACTGATGTCTGCATTCATCGAAACAAAGCAAGTTTCATTCACTCTCTAACTGTACAGGTTTTGCTAGCTTACCTTGGTGAGCCTCTGGATGTTTTTCTTGTACAGTGCTGTTTCACACTGCTTCACTAGACCCATGTTATTATCCTGGAGATAAACAACAAAACACATCAAGGGTACTGATTCAAAAAACAAACAAGCAAACTTCAACGCACACACATACATGGTACCAAGATAAAACAACACAAACTTACATGCCTACATGCTTGCACACACCACGTGCAGACATACACACAAAAAGAAAAACACTTTTAACCCAATTTTCATAAGACAACCCTTCTCCCTTTCACATATATATATATATATATATATATATATATATATACAGTGGAACCCCTCTCTAGCGACCTTGAAAATGTTGACAAAAATCGGTCCTTATGGAGGGGGGTCCTTACAGAGGGAGGGGGCGGGGCCACAAAGAAAGTCACCTCAGATTTTCTTAAAAAAAGAAGAGCAAACGCTCGATCGAGTCACTTTCGCAGTTCTGAATATTATATGAGGCATCAGATGGACAGGAAGAAATTGCTATTCACAACACAATGAGTCACGTTCACATAAAATTTGAGCCCGGTCACTTTTATAGTTTCCGAGAAAAGCCCAACGTTAAGTTGTGTGTTGCCGAACAGAAAAGGCTAGTTATCTCCCTTGTTTTTCTGATAACGTTCGTAAAAGGCTACAGATGTAAATACTTTGATGTAAAGAATAATCCTACAAAGTTTCAATCACATCCGATGAACTTTGTCAAAGATATAAAATGTCTAATTTTTCCTTTGACGCTGACCTGTGACCTTGAAAAAGGTCAAAGGTCAACGAAACCATCGTTAAAGTGTAGAGGTCATTGGAGGTCACGACTAAACAAAATATGAGCCCGATCGCTTTGATAGTTTCCGAGAAAAGTCCAACGTTAAGGTGGTGTCTACGGACGGCCGGCCGGACGGCCGGCCGGACAGACTAACACTGACCGATTACATAGAGTCACTTTTTCTCAAGTGACTCAAAAAGAAAACAGAGAAGTTTGAGTTGCTGACGACCGTTTCCTCAAGCAAACTGCTTCGATTTCATGTTTGACATTGTCGATGGTGTCCACCAGTTCTGGTGCATGTTTCAATGCAAAACGAGTTAGTTTCTGAGCAAGCATTTCTTTACAGCAGTCCCTGCAATGATGAAGGCCCTCCGAGAAAGAGAGTGAAAAATCGGCCACCGTTCTCAGCATCGCGTATCTGTGTGTAACCTCTTTCATTGACAAGATACTCTTGTTTCCTTGCAGCCTTGACCAGTGAGTCGGTTACCTAATCTGTGAACCCTTCAGTTGTGTTGCTTTGTCAAAAGTTAGACACAGTCAACTAGTTTTGCTCTGAGTGAACAGTGCAGCTGGCCTCAATTAGCCGGTGACACCTCTCTGGCCACAGCACCAAACAGTACATGGCTGGGGGGAGAGAGAGGGGGGGGTGGTAGCTGGCTAAACTCAGTGGGGTGTCCGGTGTCACTGAAGTCAGCAGGAAGAGCATTGGAGAGAAATAGAGAGGTGTACTCTTCCAAACAATTTCCAAGGATCAGTTGTCAGGGCTTAGGGTAGTCAGTGAGGGAGAGTGAGAGCGGTTTGTGTACAGTCCGACTGAAGAGTGAAAAGTCACTGCCACAAGATCGGCATGCAGTCAATAAAGCCAGACAAGAAGAATGATTATGACATGCGGCTCTATCTGCTGGTTTTTTTTATTCAAACTGGTTTTCAACGCTTATTCTCACAAAGCATCTGCACACCTGCCTCTGCCTCTGTGCTGTGTTTGTGTGGCTGCTTTCGTATGATGTCAGTGCATGGTGAGTGCGTTCACTGCCTTGTCACCACTTCCCCACCTTTTTCAGAATGTTTTCTTGGAGTTGGATAATTCTTTGAATTTGCGATTTTCCAACATCAAGACTTTTTGCAATCGCGATGGCAGTTTCTCCCTTTTTGTGTCTGTTCACAACATTCACTCGATTTTCGAGAGTTAAATATTTTCTTTTCTTTGTAGACGCCATGTCGATCTCCACTGCTCTTCTGTCCAAAGACCGTCTATTCTGACTGAATTGAACGGTGTGTGTTGGTCACGTGAGTTTGTTTTCTCGATGATTGGTTTGTGATGTTTACTCAGCCCACCCAACCATCACACCTCTCAGCGGTTAATTAGTGCCTTTGCTTACGCAAGACGGTTATAACTGGTTATAACCGGTTTGTCAGTGATGCGTTACGCTGACTGAGTCTTGGCTTTGTCTGACAAAGTCGTTACACAAGCTGTTAGGTCGGTCCTTAGACGTTAGAGCGGGGTGGTCGCTACACTGGTGACAACTATATAAGGAAACACATCGGTTAAAAAAAAAAAGGGTCGTTGTGGCGGGGTAGTCCTTAGAGAGGGGGGTCGTTGTGAGGGGTTCCACTGTATATATATATATATATATATATATATATATCCCATTTAAGGGCCTTTGTACGTACAAATTAGAAAAATCAAGACCCTGGGATCTTCCGATGTATTGGGTGTAAGCCAAAGGAACTAGCATATCCTTTAGAGGGAGTTTTATCATTCTTTCTGCAGCAGTGTGAGTACATGTGTTCTCTTCTTTAGTCATACACAAGGCGATACCGATCAATAGGGTGTAGGGGTCAAAGCTGAGGAAAAAAGTTGTGCCTTACAGTCACCAAAATATGGTACTCCTCTTCTTCCCCTGTGCCCCTGTTCTGGGATCAAGTTCATTATGCCCTCTTACACTCCCTATTTTTCATAAACGCCGTCCACAAAGTAAGTCTTTACTCACCCTAACAAAAGTGTCATTGTGTTTGGTGATGACACTTCGAACATCAGCAGGATTGTTACTGCCGTAAGCAGTGGCAAGGTCGTGATAAGCCTGGCACAGGGGCTTGATGTAGCGTGGTACAACCTGTGGTGCATACTTTGGCAGAGTGGGAATCTTCCCTTGCACTATCAGAGCCACCAGTATGAACTTCTTGTAGGACTCCAGTGTGATGTGGCTGACTGCCATGCTTGGAGTAGTGACAGCCTGCAAGAAAAAAAAGACAAGAATATGTTACCATCTTTTAAAAAAAATAACATTAACAAGTGATAATTTTATATGAGAGTTAATTTCAGGAATCCAAGATCAAAGGTGTCAATAAAAGGCAACAAGAAACTCAACACACATTTTTGCAATGTGTCACAAAAAAAGTTTAATATTGCTACTGGTACAATATTGCTGACCAGAACAGGTAGAAATATTAATTTTTTTGCAAATCTGCTGTGAATTGTAACATACCATACAAATATCATATAACTGTAGTACAGTAATACACAAAACATGGTTACTTATTCTCAGCCTTCATCCCTTTAACTAATGCAGTTCGGCAACAATTGTAGACTTTTAATTACTGACAAATCAATACAGTACTGGAATGTACTAGTTTATAACATGGAACATTCAACAACAACAAAACCTGGAATGATAATGTACAAAAGGTAAACTCACCATTTCAAAAAAGTAAAGTGCTCTGTTGTAGTTTTTCAAAGCCGTGTAGATCATGCCTCCGTAGTAGAAGTATAGCAAGAAGTCTTTGGCATCGTAGTGACCACTCTGCAACACAGGTTTCTTGATTACACTCACAAGAAGTTTGAAAACTATTTCTAAGCACTGTCTAACAAAAGTATTAGTCAAAAACACTGAAAACTTGTCACAATGAGCACACGAAGTCACAGACAATGTTTGCCAAATTCAAATGTATTATAATAACTATGTCCCGACCAAGCGGATGATGGTACGCCTGCTAACAAAATTAAACCGACAAACCTCTCGGCTGATCTCTGTTATGTCAACATCCAAGAAGCTGAGAGCTGGTTTGAAATTCTTGGCCAGGAGGCATAACTGCAAGACAAATCATTGGACCAAAATCAAAACAAGTTG
Source organism: Littorina saxatilis (assembly GCF_037325665.1). Taxonomy (NCBI): domain Eukaryota; kingdom Metazoa; phylum Mollusca; class Gastropoda; order Littorinimorpha; family Littorinidae; genus Littorina; species Littorina saxatilis. Next base: position 53,596,197 of record NC_090246.1, on the reverse strand, counting down.
CATGAGCCAATTCTCAGTCCATCCATTTAAATCACAAGTAACATTGGCATGCATTATGGCATCATATTCTTGAAAGCACCCCAAAGAGACAAGAAACATCTAATAATAAACATACAAACTTACTTCTGGACCTTTCATATCAAATCATAGGACCAAAATCAGAAGAACTTCCCTCAGCCAAGTCTTTGTTCATCCATTTGTTTTTGAATAATAATTTACACTGTCACACAAAATGACAGTATACTCTTGGGACAAGTTAAAGGTCCCTCCCTATACATGCATGTACTTGACCTTATTTTCCATAATGGGTATATTTTGGTGAAATTAGTACAACAGTGGACAACAGGTGTACTTTACTGGGAGACCACAGTACAGGGCCAACTAACCCACTCAACCCCATGTGCCTTCATTCCATGTATGTAATACAGTATAAGACCCCCCAAAAATTAAACTTTGACAATAACTTCAAAACCAAAGAAAGAACTAAGAATACACAACATATCTGAAGTGTTACCTGGCAAAGACATGGATGAATGGAAGTCAAAAGGGCCAGGTGTGTTTGCACTTTACGGATGGCTTGGCACAGAATGGTAATACCTCTCTGAGCCTGAAACAGATGTAAAAAATATGAAAATTGTTTAAACTCCAGCTTCTATCACATTGCTGTTTCTCTAGTCAAACAGCTCTAAATCTCAACCACCATGCTTTTTTTCTCTTCAGAATCATTACCTGTAATTTTCTTCTGTTCCCTTACAACTCCAATCTGAATCAACACAAGTTTACACTGTGACTATGTATGAGGTTGAGAACAATAAGCAAGAACAGAAAGGCAAGAAGGCAAACATCTAGTTTTCAACTGCTTATCACAGTGTGACTAGCAAGTTGTTGTGTGTTCTTGTCTTTTTAAAAAAATATAAATCAATGAATGCAATTCTAAACATGTTTATAATATTCCGTGAGCTGCCACTTTCCTGACTGAATCTTACGTTTACCTTATCTCCTCAAGATATAAAACAGGATTTATGTTTCCCACTAAAACAGAACTGTTCCCTGAGTATTATCATTTATGCCATGGCCTACAAATAAATTTGCATGCAAGAATACAAGTATTATAAATTCCAATATTATTTGAACAAAAATATATACTAACCTGTTTTCTGTCAACCAACTGTAAGGTGAACTTATGGCACAACTCAGCAACTGAAAAACAGGGATGCTTCATTAATTTCTGTCTATCTCAGTATCTGTTTCATATTTTATGTTTAATGGTATATGTGTGTGTGTGTGTGTGTCTGTGATGTGTGTGTAAGCATGCATGCATCTGCGAATCAGTCTGTTAGTCTGTCTGGCTGATTGGCTACTGTTGTTCTTTGTTTGTTTGAGTGTGTGTGTTTTAGATATTATAAACAAAAGTGACTCTCTACTCCTTACCAATCTGAATCACTACCAAGACCAAAAACAGACAATGACAATGTAGCTCAGCAACCAATGATGTAACTTTAAAACCAGCTAACGGCAGTGGGGTAAAAAAAACCAACAGTAATAACGAATAATGTCAGTCTTTTTATCACTCAGCAAAACAGGATGTAAACACTAAACTGTTCCCTTACAAGTCTCTGGCGCAAATTTTATCTGCTCCTCACTGCAGGAAGACACAAACTCCTGTACTTGAACATACAGAGTTTCAAAATCTTGAATGTGGGCACCACTCAGTTTCACAACCCTGCACAGAAAAAACATAAATTGCTAACATAAGCTAGGCAGGTTTCACAGTATATTGCATGTCTAAGATAGAAAAAATGTTTGCTGGCTAACTTTTGATAAAATATGTTCAGTTATGTTGTTTTGTGTATTTGTGGGAGTTTGTATGTTGATAAAGATCGAGTTAACATAATGAGTTAATGTAAACAAACTTTGACTTTTAGTTTATGTGAGCTTCCCAAACTATAATTAATATCGTTTACTTTAAATTGTGACCAACATGATTTCCCGGCTTTTATATTGCTTGCTGTGAGAGGGCCATGCAACAACACGATGAAACAATAATTTTCCACCTGCAAACTATTCAATTCTTGTGAAAAGGTGTAAATAATCGTATTCACCAACAATTTGTTTGGAAGCTAGAGGCCTGCACATCATGAACGTCAACGTCACACAGAGCTAAATTGGGATATTGTTGTTTCCTAGGCACAAGTGTCTTCTAATCACGTGGGTTCATTTTATACACCAACACAAACTTTCACTTACAAGAGGGCCAGTACGCCAATTGAATGTTCACTGTAGCTGAGAGTGGCCAGGGCAGTATCAATATGTGCATGATTCTTGGCCAGGGCATCCATACTCTTGCTCACATACTCCACCATATTGGTGAAGGATGCTGAAACAAATAATGAATACAAAATCACTAGGAATAAATACATGTATATAATATACGGCATGTCTGTACTCTGTGAAAATAACAATCACAACAATGCACTGACAGCAGAGGAGTTTGAGGTGTAAAATCCTGCTCACAGATAATTTAACCCATACTCTGACCGTTAAATCACAATAATGCACACTGGTTAACATGATCAAAAGTGTTACATTTTAGCCAACCATGACAACCAGGTGGTCTTCCTGACTGACGCTCTGTCAGTACTACAAGCAATGACCAGTAGCAAACTGCCTCAGCTGGAACACGCTCTACACAACATCAAAAGCCTGAGGACAGTACTGCAATGGATCCCCTCCCACTGTGGTGTACAGGGAAACGAAGAGGCGGACAGGATGGCAAAGCTGGGTGCAGAAGATGAGCAAGAGAACAACCCTGTGAGCCTGACAGAGATGAAGACCATCATTAAGTCTCTGCACAGGACGCCCCAGCCACAGGACAGCTACCACCTGCTATCCAGACCACAGCAGGTGGTCATCTTCCGCCTGAGAACGGGACACAACAGACTTAACCAGCATCTCCACAAGAAGCTGCATGTTGTGCCCTCCCCCATGTGTTCTTGTGGGGAAGCAGAGCAGGCCACGGCCCACATCCTACGAGACTGCAGGAACCACCAGGTGCTGAGAGAGGAAATCTGGCCAATGCCGGAGTCCCTGCACAACAAGCTGTACGGGCCAGTGGCTGCGCTGCAGAGGACCACTAATTATATCTCAAGATCTGGACTCCAAGTGTGATCGGCGATCGAAAAGAAGAAGAAGAAGAAGCCACTGTGACAAAATATTTTCGAAATTACCAGAAGAGGACATTGTCTGCACATTAGACACAAACTGCTCTAGATTGGCCGCCATGTTGATCGTGGAAGGCCGCTGAGAACGCTAACAAAAGAACAGAACAGGAAGTCCGGTACTTTCTTTAGTCATCAATGATAAATAACCCTTATGACCTTTTTCAAAAGTAAATTGCACTCTGGAAATATTTACTTTTTATTTTTTGGGGGGGAGGGGGGATTTAAGGGTAGGAAAGCGACCTTATGTGTTAAAACTCGTTTAGACATTTAATAAATATTATTCATCCTTTGTATTAAGTATTCACATACAAGAATAACTAAACGAAAGAGAAAATTCAGTCCTTATATTTTTGTCTTTTCTTTTCCCTTTTTCTTTGTCAAAATAGGTTACAATTTTGTTCCCCGGTAAAATGGAGTAGTGTCCCTTGGAATGCAAAAAGTTGTCTGCTGCAGGTTGCTTCCTGTTGTGAAAGCGATGCTTTCGGTTCTGATTTCGCAATGATATTATGCTTGTGTTTGAGAAAGATATCACCTCGAGTATTTTTAAACACAAACCAGCAGCTACTGTTTAAAAAAAGAGGCATTATGAGTACAAGGACGCGAAAAAGTACACATGCACATAGGACGTTTGGCAGCTCTCAGAAACGTCTGAGAGTTCTTGTCGACATGGACCAAGTGCTCTGTGATTTTGAAGGCAGTTTTCTGGTCAAATACCGGGAGAAGTACCCGGAGGAACCGTTTATCCCACTTGAAGAACGGAATACATTCTACATTGCAGATCAGTACGCAAAGCTAGAGCCAGACATGCAGGTGTGTGTACCCAAAATATCTTATTGCCACCTGTGTGTTTGGGTGTGCATGTGTGTGTGTGCGTGTGTGCGCGCGTGAGGGGAATGTTTATAAACTTTATTTCCCTGTAGATAAAATACCCACAAAGCCATGTAAAATAGTGAGTTTATTTTAGTCAAGTCTAATCAGACCTGTAGCAATTTTCATCTGTCAGATATATATGTGTTTTAATATAGCCTTAAATACTGACCAACTATTTTGTGAAAACTAAACCAGGAAAAGAAAGTGTTTCTGCTCACTTGCTTTTAATGATGACATTTTATTTATATTATTCTGATGTTTTGATGACTCAGTATGTGTGTGTGTCTGTGTCTGTGTGTGTCTGTGTGTGTACATATGTGTGTGTGTGTGTACATATGTGTGTGTGTGTACATATGTGTGTGTGTGTGTGTGTTTGTACATGTGTGTATGTGTGTGTGTGTGGCGGGGGGGGGGGGTCTATCACTGCAGGACAAAGCAAGAGACATCTGGAATGCTGAAGGGTTTTTCCTCAACTTGCCTGAAATAAAAGGAGGCTGTCAGGCTTTGACTGAGATGTCTCAGATGGAAGAGTAAGTCGGTTTGCTGTATAACTATGCATCATATTCAGCTGCCTATAGATCTGTTCAGTTGTTTAAGTACTGAAGTAATTCATGTAGAAAAGCAATCACTCTCAAAAAAAGCTGATGGCTGAACAAATCTTTGGATTCATAGGTACTTCAGTAAGATAAATTTTTTTTAGTGATCACGGGCAAATAACTTAATGTGTTTGTTGATATAGAGGTTAAGAGATAGAGGTTATGGATATGTATACTGTGTGGCTATGAGGATTGCACGTGTGCACAAGGACTGATAAAGCTATTCATAAGTAATATTTGGTTTGTTTTTAAATTTGGAATTTATATATATATATACATGTTATTTTGAAGTAAAATATATTTGTGAAAATAACTTTTCCTGTGAATTTCTATGAGTGTGTGTGCATACACAAATGTGTGTTGTATGTCTGTTAATCTGTGTTTGGAAAAAGAAAACAAATTATAAATGTTTTTCTTCTTTTTCACAACAGTGTTGATGTTTTCATTTGCACCAGTCCTCTGACATTCTACAAGTACTGTCTGCAGGAAAAGGTACAGTTTTACTCATGTACTGTAATCGCTACATATAAATGTTCAGACGGTTACTAATTTCTTCAAACTGATTCATTTTGCAAAATATTGAAATTAACCTTGAACATTTTACCATCACAAAATACTGAAATCAAAGATATATATAAGTATATCATTCCTCTCATTTAAACTTATATATTGTATATCACCGTAGATCTGTCCAGATGTTCTAATTTAACATTGTTGTGTGCGTAGGATGGAATTTTATTCTTGCTGAATAAATTTCATAACTCACACCTCCCGTGTCAATCTTTGAAATAATGTTTGCCTTTTGGTTGAAATAATACGTACATGTATACCTTATCCTTTTTTTTCGACATTTTTTTTCTAGCTTTCTGCCGTCTGAATCTCACCATTGTGTAACGACAAGAAATGAATTACTTATGTTGATATAAAGATGTTCTGTATCAGTGTCTGTTAGCTGTATGCTTTTCTTCTCAGTTCAAATGGGTGGAGGATCATCTAGGACCAGACTGGATCAGCAGACTTGTGATCACAAAAGACAAGACCATGGTCCACGGGGATGTTCTTATTGATGACAAGCCAAGGATACGGGGTATACTGTCTTCCATTTTTATATTTAGTCAAGTTTTGACTAAATATTTTAACATCGAGGGGGAATCGAAACGAGGGTCGTGGTGTATGTGCGTGTGTGTGTGCGTGTGTGCGTGTGTGTGTGTGTGTAGAGCGATTCAGACTAAACTACTGGACCGATCTTTATGAAATTTGACATGAGAGTTCCTGGGTATGAAATCCCCGAACGTTTTTTTCATTTTTTTGATAAATGTCTTTGATGACGTCATATCCGGCTTTTCGTGAAAGTTGAGGCGGCACTGTCACGCCCTCATTTTTCAACCTAATTGGTTGAAATTTTGGTCAAGTAATCTTCGACGAAGCCCGGACTTCGGTATTGCATTTCAGCTTGGTGGCTTAAAAATTAATTAATGACTTTGGTCATTAAAAATCGGAAAATTGTAAAAAAAATAAAAATTTATAAAACGATCCAAATTTACGTTCATCTTATTTTCCATCATTTGCTAATTCCAAAAACATATAAATATGTTATATTCGGATTAAAAACAAGCTCTGAAAATTAAATATATAAAAATTATTATCAAAATTAAATTGTCGAAATCAATTTAAAAACACTTTCATCTTATTCCTTGTCGGTTCCTGATTCCAAAAACATATAGATATGATATGTTTGGATTAAAAACACGCTCAGAAAGTTAAAACAAAAAGAGGTACAGAAAAGCGTGCTATCCTTCTTAGCGCAACTACTACCCCGCTCTTCTTGTCAATTTCACTGCCTTTGCCATGAGCGGTGGACTGACGATGCTACGAGTATACGGTCTTGCTGAAAAATGGCATTGCGTTCAGTTTCATTCTGTGAGTTCGACAGCTACTTGACTAAATATTGTATTTTCGCCTTGCGCGACTTGTTATTTTTATTTTTTATTTTTTTTAAATGGAAATAGTGAAAACTTTTTGCCTCTGTGTGTGTGTGTGTGTCTCCCCATGTCTGTCTGTATGGCCATAAGTATACGTGTCTGTGTGCCAATGCATGTTAATACAATTTTTTTATTTTTTTTATTTGTACTACATGTATGTAGAGAGAACAGTAGATTTGTTTTGTCTTGTTTTCCCTTCCAATACAAATAATTTCTGCTCACAATCTCAGATAAAATTATATGCCCAGGCTTTTACATGATCATGCTGACTACTTCATGTGCTAAGCTTAAATTTGTTAGAAGAATTAATTTTCTTATTGACACACAAGTGGCCTTTACGAAACTAATTTATAAAAAATCACACAAAAATCCCAGTCTACATTTTGTAGGGTTGGTTTAAGTGGTGGGATTGGCCTTATCCAATCTAGCATGGCCAGATCTGAGGTGATCGATTAGCTAAGAAGGACTGAACCTTTAATGATTTCTATTCTCTGTATAGCAGTTAGAATGTATACAAAGGCAGCTAGTGATGACAAAGGAAGATGGTTTTCTCAGTTGCATATAACTCGCCAATAAGCTCCATTTGTATCAAAACAATAGACAGTAAAACGAGGCACAGTGTTGAAACTGTATCTTTCTTATGTGTCTGTTGCTAACATTATGAATTAATGAAGGTTCATTTACGGAATCTATGCTCTTTTTTTTATCAACCATATGTTCTTGCATGTGTTGTCCCCTCTTATATCCAACCAAACACTATATGTTTTGGCACTTTAAGTGGTTGTTCCATATGGTTCCCCTTAAAGATAGCTTTCATTAACAAAATGTAAATATTCAAGTATCTGTCACTGTAGGTGTGCGTGATCCCCCGTCCTGGAAGCAGGTGCTCTTCACTGCCCCCTACAATCAGAAAGTGGACCTCCGAGGCAGGCAACGCTTGAACACCTGGACAGATGACTGCTGGAGGGATATTATAGAAGATTTTAAGAAGAGAATATGATTTTAGTCTGTGTAGTGCCAGATATTCTCCACATGTAATGTGGTGTGTGTGTGTGTGTGTTCCGTGTTAAAAAAAAGGCATTTGCCTGTTTTAAAGAACCACTACAAAGTGGCGTACATGTACAGTCCCCGGCGAAAGAAACGCAACTCATTCGCGCCCACTGTTGCCAGTGATTTTTTTAGTCATTTTCAAATTGTCGTAAAATATGAACCAGATAAGGTAAATCAAAAAGAAAAACAGATTCGAAGAGTATATTTTACTGGCTCCACAATAAATACATAGTATTTAATCGTTTTTTATTTTTTACTTGTTCATAAATTGTGTTATACAGGGTAGGGGTCAAGCGAGTCGTGATTGCAGGCAAACGTGTCTCTCCAACATGCTACAAAAATCGTAAAAATACATATATTTTAACAAGGTAAAGACAATTTTGGAGGAAATTCATTTCTCAACAACACCATTTAATTATAATTATTTGCCAAAACGTTTAAGACTCTAAAAAATTAGTCCCGCAGTGGGGCACTGCGGTTATGAAATTAAAAGCCCCTCCTGTTTTTGGAACCGCAGGAGCTTTCTAGTTTGCTGTTAGGTAGATTTTTGGTTCCTCTTTCCTGTCATGCTCTCTTTTTCTTAATGAATTCTTTTCTTTTTTCTGCCTTCTTGCTCATTCACCTGTATTTTTTCCAAAAATCTCTTCTCTTGCCGCTTGTCTCGCGATTCATGTATAGTTTAATCTGTTAGTGTTCTGATGTAAGTCCAGCAGTAGATAGGTTAAGCCTATTTTAACATACTGGAAACTGGTAATCTTCCAGTAGGTATTAATTTAGTTTTACTAAAGCCTGCTGGGACACAAGTAATGGGTTAGTGCATTTGTAAACAGGAATCGCTTGACAAGTGGCCCCCTTCATCCCCCCCCTTCCTCGTCCTGATATGGCTCTGCGTAGTCGGCTGGACGTTAAGCAACAAATAAACAAACAAACAAACAAACTAAAAAGTTAGCAACGATCACTTAGACAGTGTTAAAAAGGGTTGTTTGGCAAAAGCTCATTCGCACGGAATCGATGTGATGATTTTTTTTTAGACAGGTGCTATTTGTGGCCAAGTGTCTGGTCTACACGGTTAGGCTATAACGAGAAACAAAAAAGTGGTTTATTTTTATTTTTTTATTTTTTAGCATCGATCGATTAGCGATAGTGATTCGTATGAAAGTACTTTGAAGCCAAACGCATACGTCCCCCCTCCCTTAACACTTTCGCGACGGGACACTGATAAATCAGTACCAGCGCTGACACGCCCATGGACGGGAAGCGCATTTTTCAGTACCAGCCATAGAGGGTACACGACTCGTGATTGCTTCCCGGTTTTTGAAGCTTGCAAATAAATTGAGTTGTTTCCCTTGATACACTTGGCGTCCCCTTCTGCCGTTTGCAAATCCGCCTGATTTGTGTGCGTTTTTGAGGAAAAAAAATGAATCAAAGGCGAGCCTTGTCTCGGGAGGAGATTCTCCGGATGTTGGACATAGAGGATCCCGTAGAGCATGATTCGGACGTATCGTTTTCGCCTCACGAAAGCGATACAAGCAGTGAAAGTGAGGAAGAAACAGTCCCGTTGTTGCTAGTACGAGTCGGCAAACTACACGTGGTTGGCGGTGATACTGCTAGACGAACATGTATCTCGGAATCGTGCAGGAGCTATGGGGGCGTGGCAGCACTGATAACAATGGATGGCTGGAGCCTTCAAATCCTTTTGGAATTGTTCATAGGTGTACAGTTGGTACTTTGTTGTGAAAATGTGACTTATATTCAATATGGATTACCTAGACATCATTTGGTGAGTGTTAGATCTACAGTTTTGTTTCATTTGAGTCAGGATGCTGTGAGTGAATGCGTGATTTGCTTGTTTTTTTCTTTGTACTGTCTCCATATTTCTGTGTACAATGTTAACAATATTTCAGCTAATTCATAGGTTTTACACCTTGTTTGGTTATAACATTATTTATAATACTTTCTGTTAAAAAATAACTTTTAAAAAAAGCAGTAGAAAATAAAACACACACAAAAAAACGTTAAAAAACACAAATTATCCCCCTTTCACCCCCCTTTCACCCCCCTTTGCTAAAACAAATCGCGTGACAAACTTATAAATAGCACGACTGAACTGGGCATCCATTTTTGAATTAGTACACAAAATTTGGTGGTGATTGGACTTAATTCAAGCTTGCTAGACAGATTTCTTTACAGTTACTGATTTTTGGGAAGTTTCTTGGTGGCAAGCTTGGGCAGGCAGGACGTAAACGCCGTGGCAGTGCTAGTCACAATAGTGTTAACACATATTTACACACAAATGCACAGAAATACACACACACAGACACACACATCCATACATACAGATAAACAAACAGACAGACACACGAACAAAGTCGCGATGTGCAGGAACGCTACGCAGTGCCAAAATGGACGCCAACTGTCACTTTGATGATCGCTGTCCCCTTGGATCCAAGAAGGATGAAATAATCATGATGTGTAGCCTACCTATCTAATACGAGCTAGCATTTTGATCCCATGACAAACTCAGGAACTGGTATCGAAAGATATACCACAGAATATGCACTGTGGAGTTATGCATTCCAGAGTTTACCAATTAATCTTTGCTATGCTGGATACTTGAATGTTGTATGGAAAGCAAATGCCTGTTGTCTGACTTCCTCCTTGAGTTGGTCATAGGAACATGTGCAAATGAAAGGCAGGTAGAACTGATTGCTTCCGCTTTTGTATTCATGGCTTTGTTTATTTTTGTTGGTTGATTATATTTTACTATTTAAGTGTATTTCCGATGTGTTTGTGTGTGTGTAGGTGCGTGTGTGCGTCCGTGCGTGCGTGTGTTGTACATCATCGTGAGCTTATACGGAAAATGGTGATTAATAAATCTTCATTGCATTGTACTTTCATTTCCTATTCGTTGCCTTCCTGAAACAGAACAAACATGGTTTTTTTTAATAATTTTTACATTTAGTAAAGGCATAGGGCAGCTGTAATAGTAATACATGTACGTGCCTTTGTTTTTGGAGTGCATCTTCAATTGAGTCGTCTGAGATTTTTAAATCATAAAGCAAACAGTGCAGGCAAGATATATATATATATATATATATACTAGAGGAATACCCGGCTTCGCCGGGGTGAATCGCGAGACAGAGACAGACAGCGTGGCGGTTCATCACAATCACCTCTGCAAGCGAAGTCCTGTCACACGGGATTGAGAATTTTAGAGCTTATTTCTTAGCCCTATATTTTCTGTTGTGGCTTCTCAAATGCCAGAACATACAGACAGACAAAAGCCGCTAGACCCCATCACAAACAGAACTCTACAATCAACAGGTTTTTTCCCACACACACAGACAAACACACACACAGAGAAGCCGTATATATATAATATGTATATCTATATCTATAAATATATAGAGATAGGTGAGTGTATTTTTTGCGTGGCTATAAATTGATTCGACCTTTTCACTTTGACAGTACGAACAACTTACGGGTGCAAGGGAAGCGTTCTGGACAGCGCAGTGACATTCTAAAAATAGTACCTCAGAAACGGGAATTTGGGGTGAACGGTGCGACAGAGACAGACAGCGTGGCGGTTCACCACAATCACCTTTGAAAGGCGAAGTCCTGTCAAACGGGATTGAGAATTTTAGAGCTTATTTCTTAGCCCTATATTATATGCTGTGGCTTCTCACATGCCAGAACATACAGACAGACAAAAGCCGCTAGACCCCATCACAAACAGAACTCTATAATACATAGGTTTTTGCCTACACACACACACAAACACACACACACACAGAGAAGCCGTATATATATATGCATATCTGTATCTATAAATATATAGAGATAGGTGAGAGTGTATTTTTCGCGTGGCTATAAATTGATTCGACCTTTTCACTTTGACAGTAAGAACAACTTACGGGTGCAAGGGAAGCGTTGTGGACAGCGCAGTGGACAGCGCAGTGACATTCTAAAAATAGTAATAGTAACTTAGAACTGAACGGGAAAGCCACACGAAGGAAGGGAGATAAACGCCAAACACTGGAGAAGATAAGGAAGAGTTACTTATAATGGTGAAATGAACGCAAAAACGAAAATGAGTTCAGCGCTGCGCGCTGAGAGCCCGTGTTGAAATATCTCATCGATGATATTGTGTCCGGGGTGTAGCTGAATACGGTGTCCAAATTTGAAAAAGATCCACCGAGAACTTTGGCGTTGTGATGTGGTGTAGCGGCTATGGTGTGTCGGTATGGGGGCCCGGGTAAGCTGAGGTGGAACCAAAATCGGTTCCGCGCTGCGCGCTGAGAGCACTTGTTGAAATATCTCATCGATGAGGTTGTGTCCGGGGTCTCTCTGAATAAGCCCACCAAATTTGAAGCAGATCCATCGAGAACCTTGGCCGCGCATCGCGCACAGACACACAGACAGACAGACAGACAGACAGACACTAGTCGTATATATATATAGATATGAAGCGAGGAAGGCAATCTGTTGTCTACCTGGTCATAAACACACACACACACACACACACATACACGCCGCGCACGCACGCGCGCGCACACGCACACGCACTCCATACACGTACACACACACACACACACCGGCATAGTAGTTTATCTGTGTGTGTGTGTGTGTGTGTGTGTGTGTGTGTTTACTCTACTGCTACTGACATTGCACCACCGTCGCTATGGCTTGTGTCCAGAATTGATTCCGTGTTTCACAATGGCCGGCGTAGGCACCCGGGCAATGTTGGTTCCACTTTGCACCTCGGTTTCTCAGCCAGAATTTCTTTTAGTTCCAAGACATGACCAGATTATCCCTCGGTAATGCCGTTTTTCAGCTAAAACCCAAATCTCAGGACATTTATATTGCCTCGACCTTAGTTTTAATTATTTTTTCCAGACCGAGTTTTTCCTTCTGTAATAAGCGATTGCCAGACGAGTGATTACAAAGAAAAAACGCAGAAACATTGAAAACTGGACTCACCTATAGACAGTTGTCTCAACATACACAACACACGGGACGTTTCGATTTAAAGTTCGTTTTCAGTAAAATGACATAGGATGTTAAAAATAAGACAAAAGAAGACATTGACAGAATATACAGTATAGTATATATAGCCTATAGTATATACTGACGAAAAATTTATTTTTTCCTTTCTTTCTTTCTTTCTTTCTTTCTTTCTTTTTCTTTCTTTCCGTCTTTTTCTTTCTTTCCTTCTTTCTGTCTGTCTGTCTTTCTTTCTTTCTTTCTTCTTTCTCTCTCTTTCTTTCGAGTCTTTCTTTGTTTCTTTATTTCTTTCTTATCACTGGGTTGTTGTTTTTTTCTTGACAATTTTGTGTGGATTTTTACATTTTTCTTTCTTCCTTACCAGTGTTTTAGCCCCAGAAGTTCAGTAAAGGAGAAAACTGACAAGACCTCCACTGACCATCCTCCTACGCGGCTGTACGTGCTATAGATATTGACCCGTACCGTGTGAATCTCTAATGAATAATTTATGTTTATTGTTCAGACCTCATCCCTCTGATCTCCAGTGTCTTGCCTGGTCTCTAGGTCGGTACTAATCACTGAAATATAAATGAAGCACCGAACGTCACCACACGAAACCGTAGCTACCATTCAAAACAAGAGTGCGTTAATCGCGCTAAGATATTTCATCGGTTCAGTGAACCTTTTGTATTAAGCGTGGCGCTAAATTCCCCTTCCCTAACGCATAATTATAAAATCAGCATTGAATTGGATTGATTAGCAACAATTAAGCTATAGCAACAAAAAGGAATAGCTTGTTAAAAGAAAAAAAGAAGCCTACAGGAATAAAAGGACGGGTGGGGACGAAGAACTTGAAAGCAAAAGAAGATCGATGGGCCCTGTTAGAACTGCATTGATGACATCGCTGTTTTGTAATTTTAACACAGACACACGCACTCACACACACACACACACACACACACACACACACACACACACACACACACACACACACACACACACATTGGGGGAGTGTCGGGGGACAATGTCATTCAAATCAGGTTAAGGCGACAACAGCCAGCCGAACAAATCATTTATTTTAATCTCACTGTTAAACTGGTGTTGGTTTGTTTGGTAGTTTGTTTGTTTGTATGCTAGTGTGCTTCTTCGTTTGCTTTTGTTTGCTTGCTGGCATGTTTGTCTTACTTGGTTACTTGCTTTGCAGTTAGCGTAAAGATAGGTCAGTTGTTTTTACCAAGACTTCTTGTCAGTGTACCATATTTTATACATAAAACTTATGTTCATGTATTTTTTTTATAAATATATATATATATATATTTTTTTGGGGGGGGTGGGGGGGGGGTTAGTTAATAAACGTCACCAAGAGAATCTACATGAAAACTCAAGTCTGCGCTTGCTTAAAAATTGTATTTTGTATGAAATTTACAAAGTACCACTAAATTTCTTCTTGGATGCAGTCATTGAGTGTTATGAAAAAGTATGGGAACCTTTTTTTTTTTCTTATCCGAGCAGATTTATAGCTTTCGGGGTGTGAAAACAGTCAGCCAAATAAAAAGAAGTCAAAAGAACTCAAACTTTCACAAGTAGACAGAAACCAAGGAGTCAGTAAGACATATTTTTGGAGAGGACACGCACATAGAGAACGACTGTAAGTCTGTAAGAGTAAGAATCTAAATGCACATAAATGTAGTTTAACCAACATTTGAATCAGACCCGCAGACTTTTCGGCATTTTTTTTCGGAAATGAGACAGTCCTTGGCGTCACCTTTCCTCCACCATGAAAAAATTCGGCCAGTCTAAGTGCCGAAATGATGGCAAAGTTTTCGGCGATTTGAAATAAGTTTTCGTCGACTGCTAACACCTAACGACATCACTGCACCGTAAAAACCCATTGCTCGATATAATTTGTGAAGATGTTGTTGGGCTCATTAGTTCGATATTGATTATAGCTTGCATTCTGGGCCAGACCTAAAACCAAATGTAGGTTACCACTGAATTGTGACGGAGTATATTTTAACAGGTCGGCTTTAGTTTGAAAATCTGATTACCTTAGTTGTTACTTTTCGTGTTAATTGCTTTGTGTCGATTTTGATTTTGATCGTTGTAGGTTTTTTTTAAGTGTTTGTTTTGCCTCTTTTATTTTCAAAAAAAGAAAACGAATTATTTTTAGTTGTAAGTGTTAATTTACTTTCTTTTATTTATTTTCGTTTGGTGTTGTTTGGTTTAGTTCGTGTTAGTTGAGTTTAGTTTACATTTATTGTAAGTTAGATTTAGCTCAGTTTAGTTTGCTTTTAACAACGTTTCATTTCTGTTTACATACTTATGAAATTACATACATTTTTAAATATGAAAACAACTACAAGCCTACGGCATATAGTGGTGTCTTCAAATCGAAGTTACAATCAGAAATGAATATGCAAATGGAAGACAGTCAGGTTATTACGTAATATGTAAAAACAGCCAATTTGTTTGGTTTAGTTTTGTTGAGTTTAGTTTAGTTTAGTAAAGTTTGGTTTTAGTTAAGTTTAGTTTAGTTTAGTTTAGTTTAGTTTAGTTTAAGTTAGTTTGTTTTGTTAACATGGGTTTTGTTTCGTTTTGTATCGATTTATCTTGATTTTTTTACACCCCCGGTATAGGGGTGTGTATAGGTTTCACTCGATGTGTTTGTTTGTTTGTGTTCGCATATAGATCTCAAGAATGAACGGACCGATCGTCACCAAACTTGGTGAACAGGTTCTATACATTCCTGAGACAGTCCTAACAAAAATTGGGACCAGTCAAACACACGGTTAGGGAGTTATTGGTGGATTAAGATTAAAAGTGACATATTAATGGTCAAAGGGAAATAACCATTCTCACTGCCACCAACCTCGACGTACCCTTTACGCGAATAAACATTCTGACTTCTGACTTCTGACTTCTGGGTTCTGACTTCAGACTTCAGACTTCAGACTTCTGACTTCTGACTTCAGACTTCTGACTTCTGACTTCTGACTTCTGACTTCTGACTGTCTCTCTGTCTCTCTGTCTCTCTGTGTCTGTGTCTGTCTCTCTCTCTCTCTCTCTCTCTCTCTCTCTCTCTCTCTCTCCGCATGTAATAAAGTTCTGAGTTCTCTGACGGGGGTGTTTTTCCTACCTCGGAGGAATTTCTTGTTGTTATTTATTTTTCATTCACTTAATATGAGTTACTGAACCTGCAGTCACGGAATCATATATGAGTTACAGAAGGCGAGTTAAAAGACAAAATCCCCCGGCATGAACATACCAACCCGGCGCCTCACAGGCTGAACAGACACACCCGCTCCTCACCGAGAAAATCCCCAAAGCGCTAATGACCACAAAACCCCAAGGTACCCCGTGCGATCAAACGTACCTGATGGCAAAAACAACAAGAAATTGACAATATCAAAGAAACAGGAAGTTGTACACCTGTTGGTACAGGTAAACAAAATAATAGTGTTGATGTGTCCTGTTAAATTGTCTTTTCGGCGTTTGTACATAAATGGGAGATAACAACTATCGCAATATCAAGGAAGAAGATTGTTGTGAAAGTAATGCAATAATGAATAAGAGCTCAATAATGAATAAGACCTATTGGCTTAACAGAAAGGAAGAAGGCTACTCTACCTTTATGGAAGTGATGCAATAATACTGGTATTGGTGACATAAATATGTTTTCCACCAAGAAACCGATCGATCAACCAAGGAACCAAAAGACAGAGCGAGCGATAGACGTTGCAACAGGTAGGAATGGTATTGTTTTTGGTCTGAATGAGCGTCATACAGTGGCATGTCACAGTGTAGAAGGGAAAGTAGTAAAAGTAGTTATAAATAGAAATGAATGAAATCAAAGTGTATGATTCAAATAACTTTATTTAAAATTATCACTGAGTCACAAAATAATAAAGCAAGAAAGAATACAGTGTTAGTGAAACTGTTGTAAATGGCAAAATGCTGTTGCCATGAATACACATTTGAATGCTAGTAATGTAGCACCAATATATGACCCATTGTCACACTTAAACGAAGCTCTGGCTGACTTTGTTGAGGATGTGGCCAGGTTTCCTGGGAGGGCAGTAGTCAATGTAAAAGACTATTTCTTTGAAAAAACATATACCATCTAAAGAATGGAAGTAGACTTGATCCGACAACATTTGTGTTGGCCATTGTACCAATCATGAAGTACACGATTTTTTGCAGTCACTGTCTTTTCCCCAGTAAATTTTCGAGTCAGGCGGACCTTTGACCCAGTACATTTCCCGGTAACAGCCATGCAATTCCAGGAAGCGCTGTTGTGTTGAGGCCTTGTTAAGGTTAATTTTTTCAAAAAAATACTTGTTGAAGTTATTATTATCCAAGCGAAGCGAGCGAAGCGAGCGAAGCTAGGTTGGTCCCACACTAGAGTTGATTTCAACCAAATGATGTGTGTGTGTGTGTGTGTGTGTGTGTGTTAGAACCCCTAAAACTTTCACAGTTTTGACTCGACTACAACAAAAATTGGCACAGGCAATGTTATTGATCCCAGGAAGGTTTTAAGACATAAATCGTTTTGATCCGACATCGACAACGGCAGTTACAAGCGCTTCCAATTTCTAAGTCATAACAAAGAAGGTCAAACCCAGGTCAAGAAGACAATCATCAAAACTCATGACGTCAAACTCATGACATCATTCTCTTCAACACAAGGAGCTGAATTCAAAATGTTATGACATCTTCCATGACGTCAAACTTGAGGATTCCATTTCCAAGCTAAAGTCTTTGTGTACATCAAATCTGGTAGCACGAGATGTTGTAAGAGACACCGTGAATTACTTGCAATCCTGGTGAGTTGGTTGATATGATGGACGACGACAACGACAACAACAACAACAACAACAACAACAACAACACCTCCACCACCAACAACAAAAAAAACACCACCACCACCACCACCACCACTAACAACAACAACAACAACAACAACAACAACAACTACAACGACACCACCACCACAACCACCACAACCACCAACAACGAGATGTTGTAAGAGACACCGTGAATTACTTGCAATCCTGGTGAGTTGGTTGATATGATGGACGACGACAACAACAACAACAACAACACCTCCACCACCAACAACAAAAAAACAACACCACCACCACCACCACTAACAACAACAACAACAACAACTACAACGACACCACCACCACAACCACCAACAACAAAAATCCATTAAAAACCGTTATTTTCCATTTCTCAACCGATTTTTATGAACATTTGTGAAAAGGTCCGTTGTCCCTTACTGAAGATATCGAGATTTTGGACGAGACTTCGTTATTTACTTGTAATCAGGTAATCTAGGTGTACATCAAATCTCGTAGCACGAGATGTTGGACGAGACTTCGTCATTTGCTTGTAATCAGGTAATCTTGGTGTACATGAAATCTGGTAGCACGAGATGTTGGACGAGACTTCGTTATTTACTTGTAATCAGGTAATCTAGGTGTACATCATATCTCGTAGCACGAGATGTTGGACGAGACTTCGTCATTTGGTTGTAATCGCTCTCTCTCTCTCTCTCTCTCTCTCTCTCTCTCTCTCTCTCTCTCTCTCTCTCTCTCTCTCTCTCTCTCTCTGCCAAACATATATGCATTTACCATCCAAAGCACTGCATTTTCCGAGGAAAGATATCATCATAAACAGAGAGAGAGAGAGAGAGAGAGAGAGAGAGAGAGAGAGAGAGAGAGAGAGAGAGAGAGAGAGAGAGAGAGAGAGAGAGTAAACAAGTATGAAACAATAACAACAAAACAACAACAAGAACATTACACACAAAAAAGGACAGTATTGTCATCAAAACAACAACAACAACAAACACAACAGGAACAACAACAACCACAACAACTGACAAGATTTCTAGGTGTGGAACCTCTCTCTCTCTCTCTCTCTCTCTCTCTCTCTCTCTCTCTCTCTCTCTCTCAACTTTGATGGCTCCTTCGCTTGGGGTATGCAGTGCCAGGTCGTGCCGAAGGCACTGCACTTCTACTTAATTATTATTATTATCATATTATGTTGAAGTAACACGCCGTACAAGCCGTTACGCTGAATGCGTGGAGGTGTCGTTAGGGGGGGTGGAGAGAGAGTTGACTCTGATATCTATGAGGCCCTGTAAGCGTTACAGACGGTTTCGGTTTCGGTTTCGAAGGAAGGGAGACAAACCACAGCACGTCTTCCACAGGTTGATTTCTTCCCTTCTAGTGCAGGAATAAAAAATATTCATACGCAAATTGTTAGCAGATGTTAAGATTTTAAGTACAACAATGTTAAAATAGATGAATTTTTTCACATAAAAAATACACATGTTATTGTTTGTTTGAAAGACCCTGTTAAAAATAGACAACAAACTTTCAAGTTTGAAAAGAAAGTACTTTTTGTGTTGTCCGTTTGTGATAAAGTTCACCTGTGCTCTACAATGTCTCCCAAACTGACGACTATATTTTGTACTCATTTACATTGTACAGTGAAGGGTTCGACAGTGGTAGTCTATGAACTCATGCACATGTTTTTGTTAGAATTCAAATTCTTGTGACACACTTCTTCTTGTTCATTTCCTATGCCTGTGATTTGTTTGAGCACATTGTGAGGTATTTGACCAGACTACAAACGGAAACAAAGAACGAAAAACAAAAATAAAAACATGCACCAGCAATCACAGTCTAGTGCCCTCCAAAGAACACTCGCTGGGGAAAATCAAATTACAAAACTTCGAAAGCACTCACGAGAAACGCGCAAATTCGCAATCACTCCAAGTTCTTATAAAAAACGCTGGCGCTGGACCCGAGTACTCTTCAGACTGGCTCGCTCCCCCAGTATGAAAGTTTTTGTCTTGTGCACGTGGATTTAAAAAAAAATATATATATATTTATTTATTTTACACAATTAAAAAAATTATTAGAGTAAAATAAAACATGAAAACGTTCATAATAAGCAATAGTAAACAAGAATTAAAAAAATAAAAAAATTAAAAAAAATAGACCGCCCATGCCGGGAATCGAACCCGGATCACTTTGGCCATAGACGAATCGCTTTCCACCCGGACCACTTGGATTAAAAAAAAATAATAATAATAATAATATTTATTTATTTTACACAATTAAAAAAATTATTAGAGTAAAATAAAACATTAAAACGTTCATAATAAACAATAGTAAATAAGAATTAAAAAAAAAATAGACCGCCCATGCCGGGAATCGAACCCGGATCACTTTGGCCATAGACAGACGTGCTACGACAACTTTACTAGAGTTGTGCGCCTTGAATCACTGTGTGTATCTGTCGCTCTGTCTTTCAGTCTCACAGAGACCACACACTGCATTGTAGTTTCTTTGCCGAGACCAACGGCGACTTCCTGTCACGTGGTACATACGTCACAGAAATCCCCCATGAACAAAAATTTCTCCACCTGCAAGCTACTTACCCGACGCCAAAGACGAGCCGCTCAGGCGGCCCGTCAATCGGGCGGCCCGTCAACAAGTCGCGCAAGGCGAAATTACAACATTTAGTCAAGCTGTCGAACTAACAGAATGAAACTGAACTCACTGCATTTTTACAGCAAGAGCGTATACTCGTAGCATCGTCAGTCCACCGCTCGATGCAAAGGCGGGCAGTGAAATTGACAAGAAGAGCGAGGTAGTAGTTGCGCTGAGAAGGATAGCACGCTTTTCTTTATCTCTATTCTTTTTAACTTTCTGAGCGTGTTTTTAATCCAAACATATCACATCTATGTTTTTGGAATCAGGAACCCACAAGGAATAAGATGAAATTGTTTTTAAATCGATTTCGGAAATTTTATTTTAATAATAATTTTCATATTTTTAATTTTCAGAGCTTGTTTTTAATCCGAATATAACATATTTATATGTTTTTGGAATCAGAAAATGATGAAGAATAAGATGAACGTAACTTTGGATCGTTTTATAAAACACATTTTTTTTTTACAATTTTCAGATTTTTAATGACCAAAGTCATTGAATAATTTTTAAGCCACCAAGCTGAAATGCAATACCGAAGTCCGGCCTTCGTCGAAGATTGCTTGGCCAAAATTTCAATCAATTTGAATAAAAAAAAATGAGGGTGTGACAGTGCCGCCTCAACTTTTACAAAAAGCCGGATATGACGTCATCAAAGGTATTTATCGAAAAAAAGAAAAAAACCTCCGGGGATATCATTCCCAGGAACTCTCATGTAAAATTTCATAAAGATCGGTCCAGTAGTTTGGTCTGAATCGCTCTACACACACACACGCACAGACAGACACACACACATACACCACGACCCTCGTCTCGATTCCCCCTCTACGTTAAAACATTTAGTCAAAACTTGACTAAATGTAAAAAGCCGTCAGACGCTACAGATCAAGAAAAGAAAGACAATGACACTACAGATTTTCAGCAAACACTAGTACGTCCAGCCTTTGCTTGATAATCTTTTTTTATGTTCTTGGTTCAATACACAAGTAGTAGCTAGGTGGGCGTGGTAATGCGACAGGGTGGGAGGGTTTCGGGACATTGGTCAAGCAGCCTACGAGTTGCCGCGATCAGTAGCAGACGAGAGAAACAGCCAGGAAGACCAAAACGTGCAGGTCGACCCAGCTTCGCGGAAGGTCCACATTTCGTTTTCGTTTTCGTCCTGCGCGCATCACTGACACATAAGCAACAATAAGCGCAGCGAGATCTTCCTGGGCCTCGTAGAAGTTCTTTGGAAACACCTGAAACTTAGTTGGTCTCCGCGGCACGCGCTCGTCGCAGGAGTGATTAACTCGTCAGTCCCGCCTTGTTTTATTTACCTTCTTCACCAGGTGTCCGAGTGATCATGGCAACACTGACAGCGCACCCTTAAACGGGCGATGCTGCTCGTAAGATAGTATAACTGTTCCGGGTGGAAGGCAGAAGCGTCAGAGGTAGCATTGAGCGAAAAGTTACCCTGACGTCCAAGATGGACTTTCTAATTAATTGGTGCCGGACACTACTAGCCTTACTGCTGCTGACCACGCGATCGATATCAGGTCAGTAACTTGTTGTGCTGGACGTTTCGTGGGACTGTTCTTCCCGGAGAAGGTGTTGTTTTGTATTTTTGTTTTGCAAAAGCATCGCAAGACTAAATATGCTTTTAAAAAAAAAAGCAATAAAGAAACAAGTCGCGTGGGGCGAAATTACTACATTTAGTCAAGCTGTGGAACTCACAGAATGAAACTGAACGCACTGCATTTTTTCACAATGACCGTAGTCCGCCGCTTGTGCAAAACGGAGTGAAACTGACGAGCCTGTTTAGCGCGGTAGTGGTTTCGCTGTGCTGCATAGCACGCTTTTCTGTGCCTCTCTTCGTTTTAACTTTCTGAGCGTGTTTTTAATCCAAACATATCATATCTATATGTTTTTGGAATCAGGAACCGACAAGGAATAAGATGAAATTGTTTTTAAATCGATTTCGGAAATTTAATTTTGATCATAATTTTTATATTTTTTATTTTCAGAGCTTGTTTTTAATCAAAATATAACATATTTATATGTTTTTGGAATCAGGAAATGATGTAGAATAAGCTGAACGTAAATTTATATAAAAATAATTATTACAATTTTCAGATTTTTAATGACCAAAGTCATTAATTAATTTTTAAGCCACCAAGCTGAAATGCAATACAGAAGTCCGGCCTTCGTCGAAGATTGCTTTACAAAAACACACACACACACACACACACACACACACACACACACACACACACACACACACACACACACACACAGACACACATACACCACGACCCTCGTCTCGATTCCCCCTCTATGTTAAAACAAAACAAACAAGCAAGCAAACAAACACACATAAAGCACACGAAATACACCTTGTTGCTGCAGAAGCGAGAGGCGTTGCGATGACTGTGTATTTCTTTCTTTCTTTCTTTCTTTCGTTCTTTCTTTCTTTCATTCGTTCGTTCTTTCTTTCTTTTTCTCAGTCTGTCTGTCTGTCTGTCTGTCTGTCTTGCTTTCGTGATCTCTTTATGTCTGTCTGTCTGTCTGTCTGTCTTTCTGATTGATTGATTGATTGATTGATTGGTTTTTTTCTATAAGTAACTTTGATTGATTTATTGATTAATTGGTTGGTTGATTGATTGATTGATTGATTGGTTGATTGATTGATTGATCGATTCATCCATCCATCCATCCATTCATTCATTCATTCATTCATTCATTTATTTATTGATCTATTCATTCATTTATTGGTTTAAACAAGTTTATTCAGTAAATTCCATTGGTACTATTACCGCATACATGAAATAAGGAACATGGAGCACAACAAGCTAAGCTTATGAGCGTACTCTTAAAAGCAAATGAAATTTGGCGGACGATTTTAATATAACAAATTTGAAGTAATGTCAAAATAATAATGGTAAATTATGGTAGACAAACATGTAACAATAAAAGGAAAAAAAACCAACAAAAACCAAAAAAAACAACAAAAAAAAACAATGCTAAACTAACAACAGTACTCACACGCGCTCGCACACTCACTCGCACACACAACAAGCAAACAAACCAACAATCAAACAGACACACAATCAACAACGTCGACAGTTAAAGTCAACAATCAAAAACAATCGAAAACAAAATATTTAGACACGCAGTCTCGCGTGTTAATGTAAAATATAGGGTAAACTAAGGTATCAATCAAAGGTAACTATTTCAAAAATAACTAAAAAAAATAACTAAAACAACCAGAGATAATAGAAGAGAAAGTACTGCCACTTGCTCTCTTGAACAACATTTAATGTTCACATGCAAAACAAAGGGTAAAATGCTGACCGCATTAAATTTTGTCGTTTGGCCTGTGGTCTTTTAATACGTGCACAAACTAGGGCAGGCGTGGCACACCTGATGAGACACGCAGACCAGCTTAAAAGACACGTGAAAATACGTGAACAGTCCTCGTGCGAAAACGTGCACAAATAGCTGGTGGCAAAAGGAAACGAGGCGCCGAGTGAGCAAAGGCAAAGTTGTTTGGCACAACGGGTGCAACGGGTACATGGTTCATAGGTACATGATTTTATCATCATTTTGTTTTTATCATCGAATCAGGTACAATGTACTTGAGATATATGACATAGTATTTTTTTATGTTACGCTATTGTGTGCATACCACAACTCAATTGTACACATTGAGCCATTATCGAAAGAGTACAAAGTGGCGCAGGATGTTTGTTTGTTTTTCACTGCATGTTTTATAAATGTTTAAACTTATCATAAGATGTGCATACCATGGCTTAACTATACTCATGAAACCATCATCAACATAGTGTGTAGTACATAGTACATAGAAGCGCAGAATATTTAATATGCAATACTGCATGTTGTATATTGTATATATATTGTATATAGGCTATATTGTGGATACTCGTTTAGTCACTATACATATTCTAAACAATGCATCGCACTATGTGAGGAAACTTGAGACAATGCATCTAGGTTGCCTATATCAAAGCGAGCAGGTTGCGCATGGTGGTCACTCTGGTGACTGCACTACCGCGCTTCACAAAAATTGTCCCATCCCGTACCCACGTCTCCTCGAATTTCTTGTCTTTCTTCAACTTTCTTGCCTTGGCAGCAAGCTCAGAACGCACCTGAGTTAGATCGTCGTTGATGAAGACTTGGGTCGGCGTCCTAGCTGCAGCCCATGCGCGGTCGGGGAGGATCTTCTTAGCATCGGTCTTGGCTAAGGTTTTCTTGCTCCTCATCAGAGCTGACTTGAACCTGTAGGAGGCGAACTTACAAATAATGGCTCTGCTGTAAGTGTCACCTGGTCCCGGTCTCCTCCCAACTCGGTGACTCCTGTCGAGCATGGCGTCGGTGAGCTCGACGCCTACCGCCTTGCCGACAGCCTTGATGACGCTATCAGTATCCTCGCCGTCCAGCTCCGGGACATTGTTGATGCGGATACAGTTCCTCCTGCTGTATTGCTCGAGGTCGTCAACCTTGTCCCGAAGCTGGTCGATCTCGTCGTCCCGCTTCTCCAGCTCACCCCTGTAGTGCGCCACCTCCGCCTTCAGCTCGCTCATTTATTCATTTATTTATTTATTTATTTATTTATTTATTTATTAATTCTGTCAGTTTGTTTGTTTGTCATCACTAGTTTAAAATTACATTTAGTCAAGTTTTGACTAAATGTTTTAACATAGAGGGGGAATCGAGACGAGGGTCGTGGTGTATGTGTGTGTGTGTGTGTGTCTGTCTGTCTGTCTGTGCGTGTGTGTGTGTAGAGCGATTCAAACCAAACTACTGGACCGATCTTTATGAAATTTGACGTGAAAGTTCCTGGGAATGATATCCCCATATATTTTTTTCATTTTTTCGATAAATACTTTTGATGACGTCATATCCGGCTTTTTGTAAAAGTTGAGGCGGCACCGTCACACCCTCATTTTTCAATCAAATTGATTGAAATTTTTGTAAAGCAATCTTCGACGAAGGCCGGACTTCGGTATTGCATTTCAGCTTGGTGGCTTAAAAATTAATTAATGACTTTGGTCATTAAAAATCTAAAAATTGTATTAATTTTTTTTTTAATATAAAACGATCCAAATTTACGTTCATCTTATTCAACATCATTTCCTGATTCCAAAAACATATAAATATGTTATATTTGGATTAAAAACAAGCTCTGAAAATTAAAAATATAAAAATTATGATCAAAATTAAATTTCCGAAATCGATTTCAAAACAATTTCATCTTATTCCTTGTCGGTTCCTTATTCCAAAAACATATAGATATGATATGTTTGGATTAAAAACACGCTCAGAAAGTTAAAACGAAGAGAGGTACAGAAAAGCGTGCTATGCAGCACAGCGAAACCACTACCGCGCTGAACAGGCTCGTCAGTTTCACTCCGTTATGCACAAGCGGCGGACTACGGTCATTGTGAAAAAATGCAGTGCGTTCAGTTTCATTCTGTGAGTTCCACAGCTTGACTAAATGTAGTAATTTCGCCTTACGCGACTTGTTATTTCATGTAATAGCATGGAGAGACGTGTTTTAGCGTGGGAAGGACGGTATCTTTAACAATGAAAAGCAAAGCTTTTGCACTTACTGGTCACGTGTTGCTTACCCGTGTAAAGGCAATGATTGCGTAATTTTTTTTTAAATCCCTACATGTATCATCAAAAGTCTCCTTCGCGAAGCTGGATGCACGAAGCTTTGGCACTGAATTTTTGTTAAAAAAAAGTGTTCGCGAAGTCGACTTTGGGCTCAATTCAGGACAGTCTTTTGAGACTAGAATGTGACAGGTAGAATGTGTCTGCGACAAAAGCTCGTGTTTACGAAAATGTGATCGTGCAAAAACAACAAGTCGCGTAAGGCGAAATTACAACATTTAGTCAAGCTGTCGAACTAACAGAATGAAACTGAACTCACTATTTTTACAGCAAGAGCGTATACTCGTAGCATCGTCAGTCCACCGCACGATGCACAGGCAGTGAAATTGACAAGAAGAGCGGGGTAGTAGTTGCGCTGAGAAGGATAGCACGCTTTTCTTTATCTATATTCTTTTTAACTTTCTGAGCGTGTTTTTAATCGAAACATATCACATCTATATGTTTTTGGAATCAGGAACCCACAAGGAATAAGATGAAATTGTTTTTAAATCGATTCCGGAAATTTTTTTTTAGTAATAATTTTTATATTTTTAATTTTCAGAGCTTGTTTTTAATCCGAATATAACATATTTATATGTTTTTGGAATCAGAAAATGATGAAGAATAAGATAAACGTAAATTTGGATCGGTTAAAAAAATTTTTTTTTTTTTACAATTTTCAGATTTTTAATGACCAAAGTCATTAATCAATTTTTAAGCCACCAAGCTGAAATGCAATACCGAAGTCCGGCCTTCGTCGAAGATTTCTGGGCCAAAATTTCAATCAATTTGATTGAGAAATGAGGGTGTGACAGTGCCGCCTCAACTTTTACAAAAAGTCAGATATGACGTCATCAAAGGTATTTATCGAAAAAAATAAAAAAATGTCCGGGGATATCATTCCCACGAACTCTCATGTCAAATTTCATAAAGATCGGTCCAGTAGTTTGGTCTGAATCGCTCTACACACACACACACACACACAGACAGACACACACACACACACACACACACACACACACACACATACACCACGACCCTCGTCTCGATTCCACCTCTATGTTAAAACATTTAGTCAAAACTTGACTAAATGTAAAAAGAACAAGAAATCGCGGATTTGTGTAAGCCCTGGATACAAACCCAAAACGCTAGCCTCTCCACCAATTCGGTTCATGAGGACTGAATTAATGTACACAAACAGGGCAAGCGCGTGTAGTTACAACTAGAAATTAATCTTTTCATTCGGGCTTTTTGTTTCTCTGTGAGCAAAATCTCTGTTGGACCGAGCTTGGACTAGCACAATGGACTCAGACAGCAACGTCAACGAGGGTTGCCGATGGAAACTATACCGTTGAGACCAAATTTGCGGAACGGAAATTCCAGCCATAAGTACTCTGAAAACCAACAGCGGATGGCTGTCACTTCATAAGAACTTGTCACTCCAGTGACATTAGCAACTGAGATTTATTGATTGTTGCCTGTGATTTACACTGCGCACCTGAGGTTATTCAGGCGTGCTATTCAAGGGTCCCCACCTCTGAAAGAGTGCGATGAAAGATGACATTTTGATTGATGCGAACACGAATCAAAGTTGAATGAATTCCATTAGACACAGTCTGTTCCGCGCTCGTACTTGTTTGTTTTCGTTTATATATTTGTTTGGAATTCTTTGTTTGGATGCTGTGTGCTTGTTGTATCTTATGTTTGGTCTTCCTCTCTGTCTGTGTCTGTCTGCCTGTCTCTGCCCCTCCCCCCTCCCCCCCCCCCCCGTGTGTGTGTGTGTATTTATGTGTGTGTGTGTGTATGCTCTCTCTCTCTCTCTCTCTCTCTCTCTCTCTCTCTCTCTCTCTCTCTCTCTCTCTCTCTCTCTCTTAACGTTTCTCGCACGCATGAAAAGTGACATCGAACCACAGAGCTGTCATTTTTGTGTGTGAACAACACGAAGCATTGACAGGTGTAGGTTTACGCTGTAAATTACCAAACAAATACACTCTGACTTTGATTCACGACTTGACAATATCAGGCTTGACAGGGTGCAGAGAACAAAATCCGCTTCTACTTCCCCAGGCCTTTAAACGCATATTGTTCCGTGTGGACAACCATGTTAACCTTCCTCTTCTTAGTTCATGGGCTGAATCTCCCACGGTATTTACGTGTATGGCCGTTTTTAGCCCGCCATTTAGGCAGCAAAACTTCACTTTTAGGGGATACAGGCTTTGTATTTTCGTGTTTTTATAACCCACTGAACTCTGACATGAAACACAGGCTCTTTCCCGTGCGCACGTGGTCTTGTGCTTATGTGTACACACGAAGGGGGATGATTAAGGCACTCGCAGGTCTGAACATAAGTTGAACTGGGAGATAGGAATAATCTCCACCCTTAAGCCACTATGCGCGGCCAGGATTCGAACCCACGACCTTCCGCTTTGGAGGCCGGCGTCTTATTCACTAGGCCATTGCGCTCGTCGATCATGTCAACCATCGTCCGAAGATCTGTCTTCAATTTTGGTGTTTGTTAACACGGAATGAGGGCATCCCTACATTTGAAAATAATACCCAAAATCAACATCTAAGCTGCGTCCAGTGTGGATTTTTGTTATCAAAGAACAAGAAAGGTAATTAGTTTATGGAACGTGTAACCATAGACAAAGCAAAACACGAGTATGATTGTCGACTTAATGGTCATATAGTGAACAGACATTCAAATAATTATGTTCAAATAATGATGAGGTAAGTAATATAGGGAGAGTTGGTTATCATTGTGTATCGTCTCTTCAGCAGTTAATGCAATTCGAGGCCGGTGTCACGAACTGAAACCTCTGGTGAACAATCCTTCTCATTGCGGTCAATGCGCATGCGCCAATCTTGGACTTAAAAAATGATGCGACGCATTGACCGAACGAACCATGGGTTAGGGTTAGGATTAGGGTTATAGGATTAGGGTTATAGGATAAGGGTTAGGGTGGGAAGGGTTAGGGTTAGGTTGTTCACGACCTGATTAATCTCCCCATGTTAGCGCATGCGCATTGACCGCAATGACTGAGAAGGATTGTTCAGGCAGAGTTTTCAGTTCGTGACACCGGCTTAGCCGAGTAGGCGTTGAATTCGACCTCTACTTGTAGATTAGAGTCAAAAGGAGTTTTGTTTTCGTGTGCTGTGTAAACTCTGAATGTTAACAATGGTGTCAGTTACGAAATAAATTCAACAAACAATAAATTCACTCTACCCGGGAAGCATATGCGCTATTGGGTTTTGGTATAAAATTATGGGTCGTTTTAAAAAAAATGTCGCCAAATGGGTCCAACTTTTGTTCGAAAAATGAAGTTTGTAAAATCGTTATTTTGATTTTAGGTCTGGAATCTGCATTCATTTATTAGTTAAAAACTGAAGTGAGCCACCTTAATGACGAGTATTAAGAACAATATCTTCAAAATGCGAGAGCTACTGTTGACGCGTTTCACAAAAAATGTCGTATGCGTGGAAGCCGGACTAGGTAAGACTAGGGGGGGGGGGGGGGGGACTAGGTAAGTACTAGGGGGGGGTTACAGGTGGGGGTCCAGGGGGCGAAGCCCCCTTGGTGGGTGTTGCAAGGGGGCTTCGCCCCCTTGAAGCTGAACGTTTTTTGATGTTTCTGGAGGGAAAGGAAGCCTCTCCTTGAACGAAAAAGGTAAATTCGACAGCAAGCTGTATAGGCAATCACGCATAGGCAACGGAATGCAATGCAAGGAATGTTCCCTTTTTGAGTCACTTGAGAAAAAGTGACTCTATGTAATCGGTCAGTGTTAGTCTGTCCGGCCGGCCGTCCGGCCGGCCGTCCGGCCGGCCGTCCGGCCGGCCGTCCGTAGACACCACCTTAACGTTGGACTTTTCTCGGAAACTATCAAAGCGATCGGGCTCATATTTTGTTTAGTCGTGACCTCCAATGACCTCTACACTTTAACGATGGTTTCGTTGACCTTTGACCTTTTTCAAGGTCACAGGTCAGCGTCAAAGGAAAAATTAGACATTTTATATCTTTGACAAAGTTCATCGGATGTGATTGAAACTTTGTAGGATTATTCTTTACATCAAATTATTTACATCTGTAGCCTTTTACGAACGTTATCAGAAAAACAAGGGAGATAACTAGCCTTTTCTGTTCGGCAACACACAACTTAACGTTGGGCTTTTCTCGGAAACTATAAAAGTGACCGGGCTCAAATTTTATGTGAACGTGACTCATTGTGTTGTGAATAGCAATTTCTTCCTGTCCATCTGATGCCTCATATAATATTCAGAACTGCGAAAGTGACTCGATCGAGCGTTTGCTCTTCTTGTTCATGATTTTTTTTGGAGGGGGTGAGAGGTGCGATTTCTCCTCGGATATCATGATGATCCAGATGCAACCCCCCCCTCTCCCCCCCCCCCCACACACACACAAAAAATGTGTTTGGGAGGTACATGCTTAAGCCGGGGGGGGGGGGGGTTGCGCAACCCCTGTAGAGGGAGAGGGGGGGGGGGGTTTGCATCTGGATCATCATGAAATCCGAGGAGAAATCGCACTTCTCACCCCCTCCAAAAAAAATCATGAAAAAGGGAACATTCCTTGCATTGCATTCCGTTGCCTATGCGTGATTGCCTATACAGCTTGCTGTCGAATTGACCTTTTTCGTTCAAGGAGAGGCTTCCTTTCCCTCCAGAAACATCAAAAAACGTTCAGCTTCAAGGGGGCGAAGCCCCCTTGCAACCCCAACCAAGGGGGCTTCGCCCCCTGGACTCCCATCTGTAACCCCCCCCCCCCCCCTAGTACTTACCTAGTCCCCCCCCCCCCCCTAGTCTTACCTAGTCCGGCTTCCACGCATACGACATTTTTTGTGAAACGCATCAACAGTAGCTCTCGCATTTTGAAGATATTGTTCTTAATACTCGTCATTAAGGTGGCTCACTTCAGTTTTTAACCCCCCCCCCCCCCCCCCCCCCTAGTCCGGCCCTGTACATGATGTCTGCAATTAGCGTATATTCTGTGTATTACTTGACACTGTCTTCATTTATGTGGCTGCATGCTGCCCCTGAATGTAGTTGAATGTAAAATGTCAAATAAGCATATCTTTTCTTTAAAATTTCACCCAATCTTTTCCCTGCCTAGCTCGTTAGGGGGATATTGCGCGCCCTTGAACTTGTCTCTCGAGGAACATGGGACGCATTCTTATGATCCAAAAAAAATCGCTTTCTCCGGGATGAACGGAGAAGAAACATTCTGAAAAGACAATTGAAAGCCCGCAGATAAACTATAGAGACAGGCAAATAATTGTCTACTGCTGCCAAAGACGCTTTTATATTTGAAGCAATAACAACGTCACGAAGCTATTCTGAGTTTCGTGGTGAGCGGGAACGCTCATTCACTGATCCTGTCATAACAATAGTCAGATTCAGAAAACAAAACCAATAAGACTTACAGTCAATGAACTATTTTATTCAGCTGCTAGTTGCGATTGATGTTTTCGCAGCAATGTTAGGTGCTGACCAGAGAAATCAGCTTAAAATCTCGACGAAAACGAGCACTTGCGACAGAGCAAAGTATGTTCTCTTTCATAATAGAGGATAAGCTTATATTTAATCGTCGCGCAGACAATAAAATAGATCTAAAACCGATCATATTTTTGAAAAAGTACCCACTGTGTAACCCAATTCAGTCTGGAAAATCCAAAGATGTGTCACCGAAATATGCAGTTTAAGACATGACCTATACACAAGTACGTGTTCAGTGCGCACAGTTGAAACTGGCCCCAGAATCGTAATAGCAAGGACCGTAACAACAAGGAAATTTTTGGTGTTTTTTGTGTCGCAATTTCCAAAGCGACGTCGCTTTAAAATAAACTTGTGTGATTCTGGATCTGGATCAAAATCTCTACAAACTGTGAGATTTTCAGAGTTTGAATCGAACTCTTTCAATTTGAAAGTACCGTAACAGCAAGGACAACATTTTGAGGGACATCTCACCTTAGTTGAAAGACAGCAATATTTTGATTGTTTTTCATTTCGTCTGCAACTGTATATCTGTAGTTAATCAATTGATGGAAGAATTGTCTTTCTTTAGATCTCATTAGATCTGAGTTTGATGATCCACATTTTTTTAGTGTTATCAATTTTCTTCAGTCGTAACAGCAAGGACATTTTTTGTGGGACAAAAGTTTTTTTTCGTATTATGCACCCCTAAGACCAAGTTTTAATGACAATTTTAACTTTAGCAAAAAGAAACCAATAAAGACTATAATGTGACCAAATTTCATGATTATCCGATACTGAAAAACAGAAAAAAATAGATCTGAAAGACTGGTTGGCGACCGTGAGACACTCGTTTTTCGGCACCCTTGCGTCAGATAACTCACGCTCTACAAACCATATTAACATAAAATTTTATTTTTGATACAGGAAGTTAATGACCCTTGGACAACGAACAAAATGATACAAAATGTTGTCTAGTTTGTTCTAAGACGCGACGACTGTGCAGAGCCAAAGTCCGGGGACATCTTTCGCGACATTTTTTGAAAACGACCCATATCAGTTTTCAAGTTGAAGGTTGGTCTTAAAGAGATACGATATCTATTACCAAAAAAACCTCTCTTTCGAAATGAAATCTCTGACGTCACAAGCTAAACATGGTTAAACAGGACGTCAAAGTGTGAATTAATGGCGTCACGTAAAAATTGTTGTCACTTACAAAAAAGTCTCCCGAGAAAACGACGAAAAATGTAAAAGAACGAACTTTGTCTCAGTGACTTCAACATATTAGTGCTATAAAAAGGACTCGTCAGGGTCACCGCCTAGCTGAGCATGTATCGGTGTCGTATATCATAAAGACAGATCTGTGGTGGGTGACATGATGGGTTACACAAGAAAATAGGTATTTTTAATGAAACGTCTTGTGAAGAAAGCATGTATGTTTTTCTACGTTCTCATGATAAAAAAAATACACGGAATAAAGCCAATTTCGTAAGGCGTATACAGAACGTTTTTTAAAATTATTATTATCTTGTTTTCTCTCAAACATACACTTTTTTCTTTGATCGAAAACATACACTTTTTTCTCTGACCAAAAACATGCACTTTTTTCTTTTGACCAAAAACACACTTTGTTTTTAATTAATCGTAAACATATATCAGTCAGCTACACGTGCGAATACGTATGAACCATAGAAACGTTCATGGTCTGCTGAACTCACTACAGTCCGTTTACAGTGTATTTAATTGATGTGTTGTTGTTGCAGAACTTGAATAGACCACCCCGACCTAATCCTTTCAAGAATCAAATGAATAATATATGTGTCTTATTAGAAAATCTCGCAAGAAGGCGTCAGCTGAAGCCGACCAATTCCATTTTACCGTGTGATGTCTGAGGTACCGCTTATGAAAAAATAATGATTTTGAAACATCTCAGAAAGTACTTTACGATCTTGACTTGGTCACCCCCCACACACACACACACACACACACACACATACGCTCGTACACACACGCACACGCACGCTTGTTTTGACTGGTTGGTCCACTTTTGGTGTTTAGGATATTAATTTTACAGTGGTCACGTGACAGCCTCTAAAATAAGGGCAACCCAAAAATCAATCCGACGAAAGCTCAAATCTCGAATCATAGTTCAAAATTCAGACAAGCCAAAATTCAGCAACATTTGCTAACAGAAATTAAGACCTGTCATTGACTATATATCGTGTAGCCTGTAGTGCAGATACTTTGTATGAATTTCTCACCTGCTTTTGATAATTACACTTTTCCCACTGAAGCATATGACAACAGCATAAGATATCGAAAACGAGATGTCTTGATGGCAGTATTCAAACACATTTTGTGTGTGTGGACTTTATTGATTTCCTTTTGATCTGTGTTGTTCTTTTTCTTTTTTTTGTGTGCGTATTGAGTTTACGGAATTTAAACACACACACACACACACACACACACACACACACACACACACACACACACACACACACACACACACACACACACACACACGCGCGCGCACATACAGGGTGACCCAAAATGAGTGCAATCCATAAAAGTACTCACAACTGCTACAAATGTGAATGGATTGAGTTTATTTTTAACACACGTTAACGTAAGATGATAACAATTATGTTCTGAAAGTTGGAGTCATTTCGGTTGGGTGGTCCACATGTTAGCGACGTTGAAGGATATGCTCCAAATGTCCACCGCGTTGAATGCGCCGTGCAAAATTGTCCACCACGCGGACACACTCTGCCCCTGGAATCCTCCTGATCTTTGTTGTTATTGCAGCTTTCAAGTCCATGATTGTCTGGGGGTTGTCCTCATAGACGTGGTCTTTCAAATAATCCCACAAATATAAATCGGGGGGGTTAAGGTCAGGTGGACAATTTTGCACGGCGCATTCAGGAGTGTCTCCGTCAACGCGGTGGACATTTCCTTCAACGTCGCTAACATGTGGACCACCCAACCGAAATGACTCCAACTTTCAGAACTTAATTGTTATCATCTTACGTTGATGTGTGTTAAAAATAAACTCAATCCATTCACAGTTGTAGCATTTGTGAGTACTTTTATGGGTTGCACTCATTTTGGGTCACCATGTACACGCACACACTGAAGCACAGCGTGAAGCTTATACACTGTTTACCGTGCAAACAGACAGGTTCTTGGCAACAAGGTAGGCTACGCGATGACCTCCCCTTGTTCTGATCAGTTATAAATTATTGGTATATAACCCCCTCCCCCCACGCACCCCCTTTACTGTGCTTACGAACCATCGCACATGCGATCAAAGGCTCATCACTTATTTCTCGCAGACACTTCTCTGCACGGCACGTAGTTGGGGTTAGGTAGATGAATAAGGAATCGCACGTCCACAAATACTCCAAACAATCCAAACCAACAAACGAATTTACATTTTCTTTTTGTTTTCATAATACACCGACCGCAAGTTTCCCCAGAAAACATCAGATGTCACAGAGGCTACCATTCATGTCATATCCATGCGTAAAACCTCAGAGGCATTTGTTTTAGTTAAAGGCACAGTGCAGCTCACAGCCTTCGTTTTGCGTTTTTGTTGCAGCTGAGTGCATCTACAGTTCAAAAATCCTCCAATGGTAGTAAAACAAACCCAAAACTACCCAACGACGACATCTGTGAAGCTCGACAGTTTCTTGTTCACGCGAGTGCATAAATTAACCTAGTTATTACGTGGTGTTTGATCGGAGTTCGATTCAACTGAGTGATTCCGGCCTCCATTTTGTTTTACACAAACTCATGATGACGTCTGACATAGTTTGCTAGTGACGTGTCTTTTTGTGCATGATGTGGTGATCTACCTGATCTAAATTTAGATCCAAAAATAGGTCAAGACCAGCCGGGTCCGAGTACGAAATTAATTCGTAAAAAAATCGCAGTTCTTGACTCTTTGGGTGCAAGTCAATGAAACTTGGTAGTTCTTCTAACGGATAGCTGCCTGAGGTATGACTAAAAGCCCCAGGGGATCCGTGCACCTGGATTTGACAAGTTTCAGCAACTTTTCTTTCTGGTGATTCAACTTCATGCATGCTACTGATTTAACTTTTTATTTTTAAGGTTTCAAAGTGGGCAGGCATTCTCAACCCAATTGTCAGCTTGAATGTTATCATTACAGAATAAATATTGATAACATAATATTTATATAACAGAGTTCTATCGAAATGTCAGTATTAAAACAAATTGTAGAAATGTCTCTATTTTAACTCCAACAGTCGAGAATCTCAATCTTTCACATTTTCTTTCTAAAACGTTGTCCTAAACGGTTACAACATTCATGCTATAAAACTATACCCAATCATATATGTAGAACTAGATGATTACCCGCTTCGCCGGGTACCGGCTTCGCCGGGAAGAAGTAGAGCCGAATACCAGGCTGCGCCTGGGACACGGCTTTGCCGGGTGTACGCAGGCTTCGCCGGCGCACGAAGGAAAGGAGATAAACGCGCAAAACACTGGAGACCTTCTAAAAATAGTAACGTGCAGTGACCTTCTAAAAATAGTAACGTAGTAACGGGAATATGGATTGACGCCACACGGAGGAAGGGAGATAATCGCGGCTGAAAACACTGGAGAAGATAAGGAAGAGTTACTGGTAGTGGATCCCGACAACAACAACAAAAAAACCAACCAAAAAATCGGTTCAGCGCGCTGAGAGCACGTGTTGAAATATCTCATCGATGAGGTTGTGTCCGGGGTGTAGCTGAATACGGTGTCCAAATTTGAAAAAGATCCACCGAGAACTTTGGCCGTGCATCGCGAACAGACAGACTGACAGACAGACACTAGTCGTATATATATATAGATTCGTGCACCACTTTCACTTGTTCTAACTCTACCATCAGTTTTCCGACACTATTTTCTCCTTTCACTCAATAAGTTGATCCCTACATGCAGGCCTGCTTGGCATCCGCAGTAAAAAGATGTCTCCTTTCTTGAGGTCGCGCTGTCAGTGATCTCCCCTAACCCCACTTATCTTTATGTAACGGTTTTACATCTGACCAAACTTAAGGGCACTTACTTTTCTTTGTGCAACTGTAAACCTGTGACTGTATGATCGGCAGTTGCAGTTCGTGCTACCCAACGTTCTGTAACAATTTGTGTGACAGTTTGTATATGTTCTCGTTTTGAGCTTCAGTTCTTGCGGATCAAATGTACCTAAACACAAAAAGTAGTAATGCTTGAGTGTGTGTGTGTGTGTGTGTGTGTGTGTGTGTGTGTGTGTGTGTGTGTGTGTGTGTGTGTGTGTGAGTGTGTGTGTGTGTGTGTGTATGTGTGTGTGTGTGAAGAATGCGTTTATATGAAATTTACAAACACATGATACTGAGTGGATTTTCTCATTGTCAGGCTCTACTACCTGCATGGTTTTTCTTGTCGCTTCTTGGTTGTGATGATCAAATTAGAATACACTCAAATGGAGATAAAACAAGTCGCGTAGGGCGAAATTACTACATTTAGTCAAGCTGTGGAACTCACAGAATGAAACTGAACGTAGTCCGCCGCTAGTGCAAAAGGCAGTGAAAGTGACGAGCCTGTTTGGCGCGGTAGCGGTTGCGCTGTGCTTCATAGCACGCTTTACTGTACCTCTCTTCGTTTTAACTTTCTGAGCGTGTTTTTAATCCAAACATATCATATCTATATGTTTTTGGAATCAGGAACCGACAAGGAATAAAATGAAATAGTTTTTAAAACGATTTCGGAAATTTAATTTTAATCATAATTTTAATTTTTTTAATTTTCAGAGCTTGTTTTTAATCCGAATATAACATATTTATATGTTTTTGGAATCAGAACATGATGAAGAATAAAATAAAAGTAATTTTGGATCGTTTAAAAAAAAATTTTAATTACAATTTTCAGATTTTTAATGACCAAAGTCATTAATTAATTTGTAAGCCTCCATGCTGAAATGCAATACCAAAGTCCGGCCTTCGTCGAAGATTGCTTGGCCAAAATTTCAATCAATTTGATTGAAAATTGAGGGTGTGACAGTGCTGCCTCAACTTTTTACAAAAAGCCGGATATGACGTCATAAAAGACATTTATCGAAAAAATGAAAACAATATATGGGGATATCATACCCAGGAACTCTCATGTAAAATTTCATAAAGATCGGTACAGTAGTTTACTCTGAATCGCTCTACACACACACGCACAGACACACACAGACACACACACACACACACACACACACACACACACACACACACACACACACACACACACACACATACACCACGACCCTCGTCTCGATTCCCCCTCTATGTTAAAACATTTAGTAAAAACTTGACTAAATGTAAAAAAGTGTGACCCCTTCCCCCGTAAAAAAAACTCACAACAAAACAACAGCAGCAACAACAACAACAACAACAACAACCAACTATACACCAACCAACTAATCTGATGACTCTTGACGTTCAACCAGCCGTCCCAGCCACCCCTACTGTCAGCTCTTCCAATGGCGGCACGTCCACCTCGTTCGGCGTGTCCGTGACCTTGACCTGTACCGTGTCACCCAGCACAGGGTTGACCTACTCCTGGAAGAAGGATGGCAGCGTTTTGAGCGGAGAGGCCTCCAGCACGCTGGTGATCAATGCAGATGCCACTACAGATTCTGGGTCCTATGTCTGCGTCGTCACCGACTCTGACCCATCATCCACAGATAGTGCTGGGTTCGCCCTCACTGTACTAGGTCAGTGGGTTACGGAGGTGGATCTTTTTGTTGTGTGTGTGTCTTGATGGCTGTTGTGTTCTTTTGTCGAAATGGCTCTCTCTGTGTCCTTTTGTCTTTTTATCTGCCTGTCTGTCGGTTTGTCTTTCTCTCTTTGTTTTTCTCTGTTTGTCTGAAAAGCAGGTGATTGGAGCAGCTGTTCTGACGTGAAGTCTGTTGATGAGTGTCTGCCTGTCTGTCTGTCTGATCTTCACACTTACGCACTGATGAAGTCAGAGGTTGCATGAAACAGTTCTTATTTGCAGCCCTGAAAGTCCAACCAATGGTGTAGTCGCCTTTGTCAATACTATGTTAAATAAGTTGGGTCTATCATATTTATGGACAACTCAGAGTCTTGCCGTCTCAGGTTTTAAAAACGTTGTAAAACAAAGGCTAAGAGATCAATTCCTGCAGGAATGGAACACTGACGTGAATGCCAACAGCTTGTGTTTTAATTACAGAATATATAACAAGAGGCGAAGCCTTCAAGGCTCACGTAAGAAATCGACAAACAGTAACACAAACGCAATCACTCCGTCACACATACACACACACAGTAAGCATAGGTGACACAGTGCAAGAGTGCGAGACACTAGATCTGTCTGTCTGTATGTAGCCTACTTACGGGGACACGACTGCCAGATGGCCAGATCGAAAACTGCGCTTTCGACAGCGCTTCCTCGCGCAGACACTGGAAACACGCTGTGCAGATTAACCTGTAGAAAATCTCCTTTGGTATCTTCTTTATCTATTTTTCTGGAGCTACGAAACCGAACATTGTGAAATCGTCTTCTCCGAATCGGCGAACTGCAGCTCGGTGATAACGGTATCTATACCACAATCCTTCACGTCTTCTTCTGCGTTCGTGGGCTGAAACTCCCACGTACACTCGAGGTTTTTGCACGAATGGAATTTTACGTGCATGACCGTTTTTTACCACGCCATTTAGGCAGCCATACGCCGTTTTCGAAGGAAGCATGCAGGGTATTTTCGTGTTTCTATAACCCACCGAACTCTGACATGGATTACAGGATCTTTTTCGTGCGCACTTGGTCTTGTGCTTGCGTGTACACACGGGGGTGTTCGGACACCGAGGAGAGTCTGCACACAAAGTTGACTCTGAGAAATAAATCTCTCGCCGAACGTGGGGACGAACTCACGCTGACAGCGGCCAACTGGATACAAATCCAGCGCGCTACCGACTGAGCTACATCCCCGCCCCACCTGTCCTTCGCGTGATCTGACCTAAGTCTACATACCACACACGACACAAACCAGTCAGCTGTTTTTACCCCCCCAAAACCCCCCACCACCCGTTTTCTTTGGATACACACTTTAACTACATACGTGCCGACAAAATGTTGATCATTGCTTCAATACTTTGAAGCTGTTGCTTGAATAATAACCAGGTAAAATTAATATTTCGGTGTTCAGTCAAATGTTAAAGTTTCTACCACAGACATACATACATACGCACGCACGCACGCACGCACAGACAGACAAAAGTTAGCATCGCATAGGCTACACTTACGTGAGCCAAAAAGGATTTTTGTCTGGAAAGGTATTTGCTTTGGTTGCCCAGGAAATTCCAAGTTAAATTAGCAAAATTTAGAACAAGCAATCAAAAGTTGCCAATACATCAGCACATATGTGTTAATGCTCCTAGAAATGAAAGATTGTGTGATATGGGAGATAAAAATGAATTAGGTGATGAGTTTCACTATTTGTTCATTTGTACCGACGAAAGTATAGTGTCTGAAAGAAGAAAATTAATTAGTTCTTATTACCGATCTCACCCAAATTGTTTAAAATATGAACAGTTAATGAATTGTAAATCTAAGATAAAACTAATGAAGCTAGCAAGATTTGTAGCCCATGTTATGATTTTAGTATGTTAGTGTTACATCTAGTTTCTTTATTGGTATGTATATGTATGTAATACATGCTTTTGTTTTGTTTTGTGTTTTTACAAAAGATGCATGGCATAATGGTATTGCCAATTTATTTCGGCTGTATATTATCGTTGTCCGCTTAATGTATTCATATTATCTGTCTGATTTCTTACCTGATTTTGTTAAACCTATTTTACTTTTCTTTTTGTTTGTATGTATGGAAGTGTATATTGCCAATTTATTTTGGTTGTAGCCTATAGTATTGTTGTATTTGTCCGCTCAATTTGCATACATATATTAACTGTCTGATTTATTACCTTTTTTTTGTTAAAGTTATATCTTTGTTTCAAAGCCCTCTGGGCCCAAAACAATAAAATACTTGACTTGACTTGACTTGCTACTGATTCCGAAAATTTACTTGCCAGAGAGCAAACTTTACTAGCCAAACCAAC
Organism: Littorina saxatilis; assembly: GCF_037325665.1. Classification (NCBI taxonomy): domain Eukaryota; kingdom Metazoa; phylum Mollusca; class Gastropoda; order Littorinimorpha; family Littorinidae; genus Littorina; species Littorina saxatilis. The sequence goes on along the minus strand of NC_090246.1, from coordinate 53,555,750 downwards.
AATTTGTTTCAGCAACTTTACTCGCATTTGGCGAATAGATGAACATTTCTACTCGCCAGTTACATGTTTCTCCTCGCCATGGCGAGTAAAATACTCGCCACGTTCATGCCTGATTTGCAACAGTAATCAACAGGCTGGTTGACACCGACCTGCCATTTTCTTTGATATTTCAGATGTCAGTCGGTAAAACACCGGCCAAACACGGTGAAGGTCAATTACGATGTTCCGAAGATGAATTTAAATGCAATAATGTATTTAGTCTTACTGGTTGACTCGGCGTTTTGTTTTGTTTTTGCTCTTGCTTTGTTTGTTTGTTTGTTTGTTTGTTTGTTTGTTTGTTCTCTTTTTAGTAATTTTCTTCCCGGTTACCTATATGTCCATCTGTTTTTCTTTATTTCTTATAACTCTTTCATTTTGCTAGGCTTTTTGCTCTCAAATCGTACCGGTTTATAAAACACTGGACACAAATCACTCTCGGTTTCAGCTACACCTGCCGCACCCACCATCACCCATGCTCAGGTGGTCGACGGAGACAGTGTGACCTTGACTTGCGTGACTTCTTCATCAGGGACCTTCACCTATGAGTTCTTCGCCAACTCAGTGTCCCAGGGAGCTGCCTCCTCTTCCACCAGTCTCAGTCTGGGCACGGTCACTTTTGGGAATGAAAGCATCACGTACACCTGTACTGCTATTAACGGCGCCGACACATCTCCCGCGTCTGCAGGTTTTCAGCTGACAGGTAAGTGTCAATGCGGTATTTGTCTTTTAGTAAGCGTCTTCGAGTTTACCCCACCTCCCCCCCAAAAAAAACCACACACAATTATCGTTATCTTCCAACGTTTATTCATACTTTTAATTCTTTTCTGACTAAAAATATCAATTTGAACTTGTTTTCAATCTTCATACTCACACACACTACACACACACACACACACACACACACACACGCACGCACGCACGCACGCACGCAGGCAGGCACGCACACACAGACGCACACACACACACACACACACACACACACACACCCACACTCGCACGCACGCACGCACGTACATATAAGGCTAAACAATTAAAACTTCACACTCTTACAATGTGTTTTATGACAACCACTTACTTTAAACATCCGTTCGGGACTTGTCAAATGTCAAGGTTACAGAGGGGTTAACTTTGTGTTAAACGAAGATCAAAGAAATATGAAACATATTCCCAAACATTTGTAAAGCTGAAGTTTTAACTTTCAAGACACGATCAAAGTGTGGTGGATCTTTGTAAGATTTCAAAGTCACAGCATTCATCTTCGAGACTAATTGTTCAATCTTTTCCTTTTCTAATTTTCTTCAGATATTATGTCTTTACCTTGATGAGTGGTTTTAGAAGCTCTGTCAAAAGTATTAAAAAAAAACTGCTTTTTTTCAAAAATTTATTTTGTACCTGTGATATCTACACAAGAAACAAAATATGTTCATGAATATGAAAAAAATACTCTGTTACTAGATCTGGGGGCCTGTTTAGAATAAAATAAAACACACTTCAAAGTTCTATCTGTACTATATTCTGGAAGATAAATATGTCCCACAAACTGCATGTTTTACCCTAAAAAGTCGCAAAAAACGTCAATTGTGACCAACAAGTCCTTCAAATATTACTTTATAGGCCTAAACACTTTTTCTATTTTTTTTTTTTATAGAGGACCTTTAAATAAAAAAGTCAAAGAAACAAAACTTAATATCCGTGCCATCTCTTTGAGAAAATAATTTCTAAGAAGTTTTCAAACGTCTGTCAAAAAAGTCAAAAATGAAGTAATGTGTTCATTTGACCAAGTGGTAAAAGGCTAAAGTTATATGTTGGTCATGTTTAATACACCATTAAGACGGCAGGAGACAGTGAAGCGTTTATGTGTAATGTTAGTGTAAATATGAGGTGGGTTTTGATTTGTGTGCAGTTGTACCCCAAACGCCCAGCATCACCAGCAGTCCATCGGGTGATGTGACGGATGCGTCTTCTTTCACCTTGACTTGCGTGACGGCGTCGACTGGCCTGTCAACGGAGACGTACGTGTGGAACATTGGAGGCACTGACCAGAGCTCACAGTCCAGCAATACTCTGACCCAGACAGCAGGCATCAACAATGTTCAAGCCTACAGCTGTAAGGTGTCAGGGGATGGAGGCACCGACTATTCCGCCGTCAGCACCACCTTCACACCGTCAGGTGAGTGCATGGGCAGGCATCCCATGTAGAGCCAAGAGCCTGAGCTTGCTTGGTGTTGGCTGTGATAAAGACAGTGTTTGAAAAATGAGGCTTGGCGTTTGAAAGTGTCAACTGTTGTGGTTACGAAAGGAGAACGTACAAGCCAGGTATGAAGTAGAGGCAAGAGGGCGAGGTGTTGTTATCCGTGTGGGACTTGCCGAGGCAGCATAAAAAGTGCAGATACAGTTAGTCGTATTTTTGTTGATAAGAAAGCAGTTGTCTGAAAATAGAGTGACACGTATAAGAACGGTAAGTTAACGAAGGAAGTGCACTTTTTCTCTGGTTTCAGTGAAGGCACAGACGCCGACTGTCAGTGGCACTTCCAGTTTGACGGACGGAGACACGACGACTCTGACGTGCTCTTCGGCTTCGTCACCTCTGTCTGGCGCCAGCTATGAGTGGTACGCGGATGGAATCGCGGTCAGTGGTGCCAGCAGCAGCACTTACACCACGCCGGTCGTCAGCATGAGTGACGACGGCAAAGTGTACACGTGTAAAGTGGTCTTCAACGCTGTGACGTCGGACATCAGCAGCACCAGTGTGACACTGACCGGTGAGTACGAGTGGCTAGTCTTGGGCCGTGTTTTCCTTTACATGGCTCTTATGGCAAGGACGAAGATGTGGTATTCAAGCAGTGTTGGTTTTAGTGTTTTAGGCACTGTGCCCGAAGACGTTTTAGATAGTGTGTGAAAACACTGGCATAATTTGGTGTTGTGTTTTGCGTTGATGTTGGTTTAAACTGGAAGAGGGTGACATTGGTGTGCGGAAAGAACCATGTCGGTTTGATTTCCTTTGTAGTCGGTGGGTTTTGGTTAAAGAAGGCAAGTGGTAGACGGTTATGTGTGTTGTGATGGCGATGTTTGATGAGACCTCAAGACGGCTGGAGAGAGTATCGCGTATGTGAGTATGTTGGTGTGAATATGAGGTGGGTTTTGATTTGTGTGCAGTTGTACCCCAAACGCCCAGCATCACCAGCAGTCCATCGGGTGATGTGACGGATGCGTCTTCTTTCACCTTGACTTGCGTGACGGCGTCTACTGGCCTGTCAACGGAGACGTACGTGTGGAACATTGGAGGCACTGACCAGAGCTCACAGTCCAGCAATACTCTGACCCAGACAGCAGGCATCAACAATGTTCAAGCCTACAGCTGTAAGGTGTCAGGGGATGGAGGCACCGACTATTCCGCCGTCAGCACCACCTTCACACCGTCAGGTGAGTGCATGGGCAGGCATCCCATGTAGAGCCAAGAGCCTGAGCTTGCTTGGTGTTGGCTGTGATAAAGACTGTGCTTGCCCTTGAGTTGCTGAAAAATTCTGAGATGACTTATAATGTAATTTAATGGAGGATGTAATTTGGATGCTACAAAGAACCGACGCGCTCACAAGAGCCTGAGCTTGCTTGGTGTTGGCTGTGATAAAGACAGTGTTTGAGAAATGAGGCTTGGCGTTTGAAAGTGTCAACTGTTGTGGTTATGAAAGGAGAACGTACAAGCCAGGTATGAAGTAGAGGCAAGAGGGCGAGGTGTTGTTATCCGTGTGGGACTTGCCGAGGCAGCATAAAAAGTGCAGATACAGTTAGTCGTAATTTTGTTGATAAGAAAGCAGTTGTCTAAAAATAGAGTGACACGCATAAGAACAGTAAGTGAACAAAGGAAGTGCACCTTTTCTCTGGTTTCAGTGAAGGCACAGACGCCGACTGTCAGTGGCACTTCCAGTTTGACGGACGGAGACACGACGACTCTGACGTGCTCTTCGGCTTCGTCACCTCTGTCTGGCGCCAGCTATGAGTGGTACGCGGATGAAATCGCGGTCAATGGTGCCAGCAGCAGCACTTACACCACGCCGGTCGTCAGCATGAGTGACAACGGCAAAGTGTACACGTGTAAAGTGGTCTTCAACGCTGTGACGTCGGACATCAGCAGCACCAGTGTGACACTGACCGGTGAGTACGAGTGGCTAGTCTTGGGCCGTGTTTTCCTTTACATGGCTCTTATGGCAAGGACGAAGATGTGGTATTCAAGCAGTGTTGATTCTAGTGTTTTAGGCACTGTGCCCGAAGACGTTTTAGATAGTGTGTGAAAACACTGGCATAATTTGGTGTCGTGTTTTGTGTTGATGTTGGCTTAAACTGGAAGAGGGTGACATTCATGTGCGGAAAGAACCATGTCGGTTTGATTTCCTTTGTAGTCGGTGGGTTTTGGTTAAAGAAGGCAAGTAGTAGACGGTTATGTGTGTTGTGATGGCGATGTTTGATGAGACCTCAAGACGGCTGGAGAGAGTATCGCGTATGTGAGTATGTTGGTGTGAATATGAGGTGGGTTTTGATTTGTGTGCAGTTGTACCCCAAACGCCCAGCATCACCAGCAGTCCATCGGGTGATGTGACGGATGCGTCTTCTTTCACCTTGACTTGCGTGACGGCGTCTACTGGCCTGTCAACGGAGACGTACGTGTGGAACATTGGAGGCACTGACCAGAGCTCACAGTCCAGCAATACTCTGACCCAGACAGCAGACATCAACAATGTTCAAGCCTACAGCTGTAAGGTGTCAGGGGATGGAGGCACCGACTATTCCGCCGTCAGCACCACCTTCACACCGTCAGGTGAGTGCATGGGCAGGCATCCCATGTAGAGCCAAGAGCCTGAGCTTGCTTGGTGTTGGCTGTGATAAAGACAGTGTTTGAGAAATGAGGCTTGGCGTTTGAAAGTGTCAACTGTTGTGGTTATGAAAGGAGAACGTACAAGCCAGGTATGAAGTAGAGGCAAGAGGGCGAGGTGTTGTTATCCGTGTGGGACTTGCCGAGGCAGCATAAAAGGTGCAGAGACAGTTAGTCGTATTTTTGTTGATAAGAAAGCAGTTGTCTAAAAATAGAGTGACACGTATAAGAACGGTAAGTTAACGAAGGAAGTGCACTTTTTGTCTGGTTTCAGTGAAGGCACAGACGCCGACTGTCAGTGGCACTTCCAGTTTGACGGACGGAGACACGACGACTCTGACGTGCTCTTCGGCTTCGTCACCTCTGTCTGGCGCCAGCTATGAGTGGTACGCGAATGGAATCGCGGTCAGTGGTGCCAGCAGCAGCGCTTACACCACGCCGGTCGTCAGCATGAGTGACGACGGCAAAGTGTACACGTGTAAAGTGGTCTTCAACGCTGTGACGTCGGACATCAGTAGCACCAGTGTGACACTGACCGGTGAGTACGAGTGGCTAGTCTTGGTCCGTGTTTTCCTTTACATGGCTCTTATGGCAAGGACGAAGATGTGGTATTCAAGCAGTGTTGGTTTTAGTGTTTTAGGCACTGTGCCCGAAGACGTTTTAGATAGTGTGTGAAAACACCGGCATAATTTGGTGTTGTGTTTTGTGTTGATGTTGGCTTAAACTGGAAGAGGGTGACATTGGTGTGCGGAAAGAACCATGTCGGTTTGATTTCCTTTGTAGTCGGTGGGTTTTGATTAAAGAAGGCAAGTGGTAGACGGTTATGTGTGTTGTGATGGCGATGTTTGATACGGCCTCAAGACGGCTGGAGAGAGTATCGCGTATGTGAGTATGTTGGTGTGAATATGAGGTGGGTTTTGATTTGTGTGCAGTTGTACCCCAAACGCCCAGCATCACCAGCAGTCCATCGGGTGATGTGACGGATGCGTCTTCTTTCACCTTGACTTGCGTGACGGCGTCTACTGGCCTGTCAACGGAGACGTACGTGTGGAACATTGGAGGCACTGACCAGAGCTCACAGTCCAGCAATACTCTGACCCAGACAGCAGACATCAACAATGTTCAAGCCTACAGCTGTAAGGTGTCAGGGGATGGAGGCACCGACTATTCCGCCGTCAGCACCACCTTCACACCGTCAGGTGAGTGCATGGGCAGGCATCCCATGTAGAGCCAAGAGCCTGAGCTTGCTTGGTGTTGGCTGTGATAAAGACAGTGTTTGAGAAATGAGGCTTGGCGTTTGAAAGTGTCAACTGTTGTGGTTATGAAAGGAGAACGTATAAGCCAGGTATGAAGTAGAGGCAAGAGGGCGAGGTGTTGTTATCCGTGTGGGACTTGCCGAGGCAGCATAAAAAGTGCAGATACAGTTAGTCGTATTTTTGTTGATAAGAAAGCAGTTGTCTAAAAATAGAGTGACACGTATAAGAACGGTAAGTTAACGAAGGAAGTGCACTTTTTGTCTGGTTTCAGTGAAGGCACAGACGCCGACTGTCAGTGGCACTTCCAGTTTGACGGACGGAGACACGACGACTCTGACGTGCTCTTCGGCTTCGTCACCTCTGTCTGGGGCCAGCTATGAGTGGTACGCGAATGGAATCGCGGTCAGTGGTGCCAGCAGCAGCACTTACACCACGCCGGTCGTCAGCATGAGTGACGACGGCAAAGTGTACACGTGTAAAGTGGTCTTCAACGTTGTGACGTCGGACATCAGCAGCACCAGTGTGACACTGACCGGTGAGTACGAGTGGCTAGTCTTGGTTCGTGTTTTCCTTTACATGGCTCTTATGGCAAGGACGAAGATGTGGTATTCAAGCAGTGTTGGTTTTAGTGTTTTAGGCACTGTGCCCGAAGACGTTTTAGATAGTGTGTGAAAACACTGGCATAATTTGGTGTTGTGTTTTGTGTTGATGTTGGCTTAAACTGGAAGAGGGTGACATTGGTGTGCGGAAAGAACCATGTCGGTTTGATTTCCTTTGTAGTCGGTGGGTTTTGGTTAAAGAAGGCAAGTGGTAGACGGTTATGTGTGTTGTGATGGCGATGTTTGATACGGCCTCAAGACGGCTGGAGAGAGTATCGCGTATGTGAGTATGTTGGTGTGAATATGAGGTGGGTTTTGATTTGTGTGCAGTTGTACCCCAAACGCCCAGCATCACCAGCAGTCCATCGGGTGATGTGACGGATGCGTCTTCTTTCACCTTGACTTGCGTGACGGCGTCGACTGGCCTGTCAACGGAGACGTACGTGTGGAACATTGGAGGCACTGACCAGAGCTCACAGTCCAGCAATACTCTGACCCAGACAGCAGGCATCAACAATGTTCAAGCCTACAGCTGTAAGGTGTCAGGGGATGGAGGCACCGACTATTCCGCCGTCAGCACCACCTTCACACCGTCAGGTGAGTGCATGGGCAGGCATCCCATGTAGAGCCAAGAGCCTGAGCTTGCTTGGTGTTGGCTGTGATAAAGACAGTGTTTGAGAAATGAGGCTTGGCGTTTGAAAGTGTCAACTGTTGTGGTTATGAAAGGAGAACGTAGAAGCTAGGTATGAAGTAGAGTCTAGAGGGCGAGGTGTTGTTATCCGTGTGGGACTTGCCGAGGCAGCATAAAAAGTGCAGATACAGTTAGTCGTATTTTTGTTGATAAGAAAGCAGTTGTCTAAAAATAGAGTGACACGTATAAGAACGGTAAGTTAACGAAGGAAGTGCACTTTTTGTCTGGTTTCAGTGAAGGCACAGACGCCGACTGTCAGTGGCACTTCCAGTTTGACGGACGGAGACACGACGACTCTGACGTGCTCTTCGGCTTCGTCACCTCTGTCTGGGGCCAGCTATGAGTGGTACGCGAATGGAATCGCGGTCAGTGGTGCCAGCAGCAGCACTTACACCACGCCGGTCGTCAGCATGAGTGACGACGGCAAAGTGTACACGTGTAAAGTGGTCTTCAACGCTGTGACGTCGGACATCAGCAGCACCAGTGTGACACTGACCGGTGAGTACGAGTGGCTAGTCTTGGTCCGTGTTTTCCTTTACATGGCTCTTATGGCAAGGACGAAGATGTGGTATTCAAACAGTGTTGGTTTTAGTGTTTTAGGCACTGTGCCCGAAGACGTTTTAGATAGTGTGTGAAAACACTGGCATAATTTGGTGTTGTGTTTTGTGTTGATGTTGGCTTAAACTGGAAGAGGGTGACATTGGTGTGCGGAAAGAACCATGTCGGTTTGATTTCCTTTGTAGTCGGTGGGTTTTGGTTAAAGAAGGCAAGTGGTAGACGGTTATGTGTGTTGTGATGGCGATGTTTGATACGGCCTCAAGACGGCTGGAGAGAGTATCGCGTATGTGAGTATGTTGGTGTGAATATGAGGTGGGTTTTGATTTGTGTGCAGTTGTACCCCAAACGCCCAGCATCACCAGCAGTCCATCGGGTGATGTGACGGATGCGTCTTCTTTCACCTTGACTTGCGTGACGGCGTCGACTGGCCTGTCAACGGAGACGTACGTGTGGAACATTGGAGGCACTGACCAGAGCTCACAGTCCAGCAATACTCTGACCCAGACAGCAGGCATCAACAATGTTCAAGCCTACAGCTGTAAGGTGTCAGGGGATGGAGGCACCGACTATTCCGCCGTCAGCACCACCTTCACACCGTCAGGTGAGTGCATGGGCAGGCATCCCATGTAGAGCCAAGAGCCTGAGCTTGCTTGGTGTTGGCTGTGATAAAGACAGTGTTTGAGAAATGAGGCTTGGCGTTTGAAAGTGTCAACTGTTGTGGTTATGAAAGGAGAACATACAAGCCAGGTATGAAGTAGAGGCAAGAGACAGCGTTGAAGACCACTTTACACGTGTACACTTTGCCGTCGTCACTTATGCTGAAGACCGGCGTGGTGTAAAGTCGTATTTTTGTTGATAAGAAAGCAGTTGTCTAAAAATAGAGTGACACGTATAAGAACGGTAAGTTAACGAAGGAAGTGCACTTTTTGTCTGGTTTCAGTGAAGGCACAGACGCCGACTGTCAGTGGCACTTCCAGTTTGACGGACGGAGACACGACGACTCTGACGTGCTCTTCGGCTTCGTCACCTCTGTCTGGGGCCAGCTATGAGTGGTACGCGAATGGAATCGCGGTCAGTGGTGCCAGCAGCAGCACTTACACCACGCCGGTCGTCAGCATGAGTGACGACGGCAAAGTGTACACGTGTAAAGTGGTCTTCAACGCTGTGACGTCGGACATCAGCAGCACCAGTGTGACACTGACCGGTGAGTACGAGTGGCTAGTCTTGGTCCGTGTTTTCCTTTACATGGCTCTTATGGCAAGGACGAAGATGTGGTATTCAAACAGTGTTGGTTTTAGTGTTTTAGGCACTGTGCCCGAAGACGTTTTAGATAGTGTGTGAAAACACTGGCATAATTTGGTGTTGTGTTTTGTGTTGATGTTGGCTTAAACTGGAAGAGGGTGACATTGGTGTGCGGAAAGAACCATGTCGGTTTGATTTCCTTTGTAGTCGGTGGGTTTTGATTAAAGAAGGCAAGTGGTAGACGGTTATGTGTGTTGTGATGGCGATGTTTGATACGGCCTCAAGACGGCTGGAGAGAGTATCGCGTATGTGAGTATGTTGGTGTGAATATGAGGTGGGTTTTGATTTGTGTGCAGTTGTACCCCAAACGCCCAGCATCACCAGCAGTCCATCGGGTGATGTGACGGATGCGTCTTCTTTCACCTTGACTTGCGTGACGGCGTCTACTGGCCTGTCAACGGAGACGTACGTGTGGAACATTGGAGGCACTGACCAGAGCTCACAGTCCAGCAATACTCTGACCCAGACAGCAGACATCAACAATGTTCAAGCCTACAGCTGTAAGGTGTCAGGGGATGGAGGCACCGACTATTCCGTCGTCAGCACCACCTTCACACCGTCAGGTGAGTGCATGGGCAGGCATCCCATGTAGAGCCAAGAGCCTGAGCTTGCTTGGTGTTGGCTGTGATAAAGACAGTGTTTGAGAAATGAGGCTTGGCGTTTACAAGCGTCAATTATTGTGGTTATGAAAGGAGAACGTAGAAGCTAGGTATGAAGTAGAGTCTAGAGGGCGAGGTGTTGTTATCCGTGTGGGACTTGCCGAGGCAGCATAAAACGTGCAGATACAGTTAGTCGTATTTTTGTTGATAAGAAAGCAGTTGTCTGAAAATAGAGTGACACGTATAAGAACGGTAAGTTAACGAAGGAAGTGCACTTTTTGTCTGGTTTCAGTGAAGGCACAGACGCCGACTGTCAGTGGCACTTCCAGTTTGACGGACGGAGACACGACGACTCTGACGTGCTCTTCGGCTTCGTCACCTCTGTCTGGGGCCAGCTATGAGTGGTACGCGGATGGAATCGCGGTCAGTGGTGCCAGCAGCAGCACTTACACCACGCCGGTCGTCAGCATGAGTGACGACGGCAAAGTGTACACGTGTAAAGTGGTCTTCAACGCTGTGACGTCGGACATCAGCAGCACCAGTGTGACACTGACCGGTGAGTACGAGTGGCTAGTCTTGGTTCGTGTTTTCCTTTACATGGCTCTTATGGCAAGGACGAAGATGTGGTATTCAAGCAGTGTTGGTTTTAGTGTTTTAGGCACTGTGCCCGAAGACGTTTTAGATAGTGTGTGAAAACACTGGCATAATTTGGTGTTGTGTTTTGTGTTGATGTTGGCTTAAACTGGAAGAGGGTGACATTGGTGTGCGGAAAGAACCATGTCGGTTTGATTTCCTTTGTAGTCGGTGGGTTTTGGTTAAAGAAGGCAAGTGGTAGACGGTTATGTGTGTTGTGATGGCGATGTTTGATACGGCCTCAAGACGGCTGGAGAGAGTATCGCGTATGTGAGTATGTTGGTGTGAATATGAGGTGGGTTTTGATTTGTGTGCAGTTGTACCCCAAACGCCCAGCATCACCAGCAGTCCATCGGGTGATGTGACGGATGCGTCTTCTTTCACCTTGACTTGCGTGACGGCGTCGACTGGCCTGTCAACGGAGACGTACGTGTGGAACATTGGAGGCACTGACCAGAGCTCACAGTCCAGCAATACTCTGACCCAGACAGCAGGCATCAACAATGTTCAAGCCTACAGCTGTAAGGTGTCAGGGGATGGAGGCACCGACTATTCCGCCGTCAGCACCACCTTCACACCGTCAGGTGAGTGCATGGGCAGGCATCCCATGTAGAGCCAAGAGCCTGAGCTTGCTTGGTGTTGGCTGTGATAAAGACAGTGTTTGAGAAATGAGGCTTGGCGTTTGAAAGTGTCAACTGTTGTGGTTATGAAAGGAGAACGTATAAGCCAGATATGAAGTAGAGGCAAGAGGGCGAGGTGTTGTTATCCGTGTGGGACTTGCCGAGGCAGCATAAAAAGTGCAGATACAGTTAGTCGTATTTTTGTTGATAAGAAAGCAGTTGTCTAAAAATAGAGTGACACGTATAAGAACGGTAAGTTAACGAAGGAAGTGCACTTTTTGTCTGGTTTCAGTGAAGGCACAGACGCCGACTGTCAGTGGCACTTCCAGTTTGACGGACGGAGACACGACGACTCTGACGTGCTCTTCGGCTTCGTCACCTCTGTCTGGGGCCAGCTATGAGTGGAACGCGAATGGAATCGCGGTCAGTGGTGCCAGCAGCAGCACTTACACCACGCCGGTCGTCAGCATGAGTGACGACGGCAAAGTGTACACGTGTAAAGTGGTCTTCAACGCTGTGACGTCGGACATCAGCAGCACCAGTGTGACACTGACCGGTGAGTACGAGTGGCTAGTCTTGGTTCGTGTTTTCCTTTACATGGCTCTTATGGCAAGGACGAAGATGTGGTATTCAAGCAGTGTTGGTTTTAGTGTTTTAGGCACTGTGCCCGAAGACGTTTTAGATAGTGTGTGAAAACACTGGCATAATTTGGTGTTGTGTTTTGTGTTGATGTTGGCTTAAACTGGAAGAGGGTGACATTGGTGTGCGGAAAGAACAATGTCGGTTTGATTTCCTTTGTAGTCGGTGGGTTTTGGTTAAAGAAGGCAAGTGGTAGACGGTTATGTGTGTTGTGATGGCGATGTTTGATACGGCCTCAAGACGGCTGGAGAGAGTATCGCGTATGTGAGTATGTTGGTGTGAATATGAGGTGGGTTTTGATTTGTGTGCAGTTGTACCCCAAACGCCCAGCATCACCAGCAGTCCATCGGGTGATGTGACGGATGCGTCTTCTTTCACCTTGACTTGCGTGACGGCGTCGACTGGCCTGTCAACGGAGACGTACGTGTGGAACATTGGAGGCACTGACCAGAGCTCACAGTCCAGCAATACTCTGACCCAGACAGCAGGCATCAACAATGTTCAAGCCTACAGCTGTAAGGTGTCAGGGGATGGAGGCACCGACTATTCCGCCGTCAGCACCACCTTCACACCGTCAGGTGAGTGCATGGGCAGGCATCCCATGTAGAGCCAAGAGCCTGAGCTTGCTTGGTGTTGGCTGTGATAAAGACAGTGTTTGAGAAATGAGGCTTGGCGTTTGAAAGTGTGAACTGTTGTGGTTATGAAAGGAGAACATACAAGCCAGGTATGAAGTAGAGGCAAGAGGGCGAGGTGTTGTTATCCGTGTGGGACTTGCCGAGGCAGCATAAAAAGTGCAGATACAGTTAGTCGTATTTTTGTTGATAAGAAAGCAGTTGTCTAAAAATAGAGTGACACGTATAAGAACGGTAAGTTAACGAAGGAAGTGCACTTTTTGTCTGGTTTCAGTGAAGGCACAGACGCCGACTGTCAGTGGCACTTCCAGTTTGACGGACGGAGACACGACGACTCTGACGTGCTCTTCGGCTTCGTCACCTCTGTCTGGGGCCAGCTATGAGTGGTACGCGAATGGAATCGCGGTCAGTGGTGCCAGCAGCAGCACTTACACCACGCCGGTCGTCAGCATGAGTGACGACGGCAAAGTGTACACGTGTAAAGTGGTCTTCAACGCTGTGACGTCGGACATCAGCAGCACCAGTGTGACACTGACCGGTGAGTACGAGTGGCTAGTCTTGGTCCGTGTTTTCCTTTACATGGCTCTTATGGCAAGGACGAAGATGTGGTATTCAAACAGTGTTGGTTTTAGTGTTTTAGGCACTGTGCCCGAAGACGTTTTAGATAGTGTGTGAAAACACTGGCATAATTTGGTGTTGTGTTTTGTGTTGATGTTGGCTTAAACTGGAAGAGGGTGACATTGGTGTGCGGAAAGAACCATGTCGGTTTGATTTCCTTTGTAGTCGGTGGGTTTTGGTTAAAGAAGGCAAGTGGTAGACGGTTATGTGTGTTGTGATGGCGATGTTTGATACGGCCTCAAGACGGCTGGAGAGAGTATCGCGTATGTGAGTATGTTGGTGTGAATATGAGGTGGGTTTTGATTTGTGTGCAGTTGTACCCCAAACGCCCAGCATCACCAGCAGTCCATCGGGTGATGTGACGGATGCGTCTTCTTTCACCTTGACTTGCGTGACGGCGTCGACTGGCCTGTCAACGGAGACGTACGTGTGGAACATTGGAGGCACTGACCAGAGCTCACAGTCCAGCAATACTCTGACCCAGACAGCAGGCATCAACAATGTTCAAGCCTACAGCTGTAAGGTGTCAGGGGATGGAGGCACCGACTATTCCGCCGTCAGCACCACCTTCACACCGTCAGGTGAGTCCATGGGCAGGCATCCCATGTAGAGCCAAGAGCCTGAGCTTGCTTGGTGTTGGCTGTGATAAAGACAGTGTTTGAGAAATGAGGCTTGGCGTTTGAAAGTGTCAACTGTTGTGGTTATGAAAGGAGAACGTACAAGCCAGGTATGAAGTATAGAGGCAAGAGGGCGAGGTGTTGTTATCCGTGTGGGACTTGCCGAGGCAGCATAAAAAGTGCAGATACAGTTATTCGTATTTTTCTTGATAAGAAAGCAGTTGTCTAAAAATAGAGTGACACGTATAAGAACGGTAAGTTAACGAAGGAAGTGCACTTTTTGTCTGGTTTCAGTGAAGGCACAGACGCCGACTGTCAGTGGCACTTCCAGTTTGACGGACGGAGACACGACGACTCTGACGTGCTCTTCGGCTTCGTCACCTCTGTCTGGCGCCAGCTATGAGTGGTACGCGAATGGAATCGCGGTCAGTGGTGCCAGCAGCAGCACTTACACCACGCCGGTCTTCAGCATGAGTGACGACGGCAAAGTGTACACGTGTAAAGTGGTCTTCAACGCTGTGACGTCGGACATCAGCAGCACCAGTGTGACACTGACCGGTGAGTACGAGTGGCTAGTCTTGGTTCGTGTTTTCCTTTACATGGCTCTTATGGCAATGACGAAGATGTGGTATTCAAACAGTGTTGGTTTTAGTGTTTTAGGCACTGTGCCCGAAGACGTTTTAGATAGTGTGTGAAAACACTGGCATAATTTGGTGTTGTGTTTTGTGTTGATGTTGGCTTAAACTGGAAGAGGGTGACATTGGTGTGCGGAAAGAACCATGTCGGTTTGATTTCCTTTGTAGTCGGTGGGTTTTGGTTAAAGAAGGCAAGTGGTAGACGGTTATGTGTGTTGTGATGGCGATGTTTGATACGGCCTCAAGACGGCTGGAGAGAGTATCGCGTATGGGAGTATGTTGGTGTGAATATGAGGTGGGTTTTGATTTGTGTGCAGTTGTACCCCAAACGCCCAGCATCACCAGCAGTCCATCGGGTGATGTGACGGATGCGTCTTCTTTCACCTTGACTTGCGTGACGGCGTCGACTGGCCTGTCAACGGAGACGTACGTGTGGAACATTGGAGGCACTGACCAGAGCTCACAGTCCAGCAATACTCTGACCCAGACAGCAGGCATCAACAATGTTCAAGCCTACAGCTGTAAGGTGTCAGGGGATGGAGGCACCGACTATTCCGCCGTCAGCACCACCTTCACACCGTCAGGTGAGTCCATGGGCAGGCATCCCATGTAGAGCCAAGAGCCTGAGCTTGCTTGGTGTTGGCTGTGATAAAGACAGTGTTTGAGAAATGAGGCTTGGCGTTTGAAAGTGTCAACTGTTGTGGTTATGAAAGGAGAACGTACAAGCCAGGTATGAAGTAGAGGCAAGAGGGCGAGGTGTTGTTATCCGTGTGGGACTTGCCGAGGCAGCATAAAAAGTGCAGATACAGTTAGTCGTATTTTTGTTGATAAGAAAGCAGTTGTCTAAAAATAGAGTGACACGTATAAGAACGGTAAGTTAACGAAGGAAGTGCACTTTTTGTCTGGTTTCAGTGAAGGCACAGACGCCGACTGTCAGTGGCACTTCCAGTTTGACGGACGGAGACACGACGACTCTGACGTGCTCTTCGGCTTCGTCACCTCTGTCTGGCGCCAGCTATGAGTGGTACGCGAATGGAATCGCGGTCAGTGGTGCCAGCAGCAGCACTTACACCACGCCGGTCGTCAGCATGAGTGACGACGGCAAAGTGTACACGTGTAAAGTGGTCTTCAACGCTGTGACGTCGGACATCAGCAGCACCAGTGTGACACTGACCGGTGAGTACGAGTGGCTAGTCTTGGTCCGTGTTTTCCTTTACATGGTTCTTATGGCAAGGACGAAGACGTGGTATTCAAACAGTGTTGGTTTTAGTGTTTTAGGCACTGTGCCCGAAGACGTTTTAGATAGTGTGTGAAAACACTGGCATAATTTGGTGTTGTGTTTTGTGTTGATGTTGGCTTAAACTGGAAGAGGGTGACATTGGTGTGCGGAAAGAACCATGTCGGTTTGATTTCCTTTGTAGTCGGTGGGTTTTGGTTAAAGAAGGCAAGTGGTAGACGGTTATGTGTGTTGTGATGGCGATGTTTGATACGGCCTCAAGACGGCTGGAGAGAGTATCGCGTATGTGAGTATGTTGGTGTGAATATGAGGTGGGTTTTGATTTGTGTGCAGTTGTACCCCAAACGCCCAGCATCACCAGCAGTCCATCGGGTGATGTGACGGATGCGTCTTCTTTCACCTTGACTTGCGTGACGGCGTCGACTGGCCTGTCAACGGAGACGTACGTGTGGAACATTGGAGGCACTGACCAGAGCTCACAGTCCAGCAATACTCTGACCCAGACAGCAGGCATCAACAATGTTCAAGCCTACAGCTGTAAGGTGTCAGGGGATGGAGGCACCGACTATTCCGCCGTCAGCACCACCTTCACACCGTCAGGTGAGTGCATGGGCAGGCATCCCATGTAGAGCCAAGAGCCTGAGCTTGCTTGGTGTTGGCTGTGATAAAGACAGTGTTTGAGAAATGAGGCGTGGCGTTTGAAAGTGTCAACTGTTGTGGTTATGAAAGGAGAACATACAAGCCAGGTATGAAGTAGAGGCAAGAGGGCGAGGTGTTGTTATCCGTGTGGGACTTGCCGAGGCAGCATAAAAAGTGCAGATACAGTTAGTCGTATTTTTGTTGATAAGAAAGCAGTTGTCTAAAAATAGAGTGACACGTATAAGAACGGTAAGTTAACGAAGGAAGTGCACTTTTTGTCTGGTTTCAGTGAAGGCACAGACGCCGACTGTCAGTGGCACTTCCAGTTTGACGGACGGAGACACGACGACTCTGACGTGCTCTTCGGCTTCGTCACCTCTGTCTGGGGCCAGCTATGAGTGGTACGCGAATGGAATCGCGGTCAGTGGTGCCAGCAGCAGCACTTACACCACGCCGGTCGTCAGCATGAGTGACGACGGCAAAGTGTACACGTGTAAAGTGGTCTTCAACGCTGTGACGTCGGACATCAGCAGCACCAGTGTGACACTGACCGGTGAGTACGAGTGGCTAGTCTTGGTCCGTGTTTTCCTTTACATGGCTCTTATGGCAAGGACGAAGATGTGGTATTCAAACAGTGTTGGTTTTAGTGTTTTAGGCACTGTGCCCGAAGACGTTTTAGATAGTTTGTGAAAACACTGGCATAATTTGGTGTTGTGTTTTGTGTTGATGTTGGCTTAAACTGGAAGAGGGTGACATTGGTGTGCGGAAAGAACCATGTCGGTTTGATTTCCTTTGTAGTCGGTGGGTTTTGGTTAAAGAAGGCAAGTGGTAGACGGTTATGTGTGTTGTGATGGCGATGTTTGATACGGCCTCAAGACGGCTGGAGAGAGTATCGCGTATGTGAGTATGTTGGTGTGAATATGAGGTGGGTTTTGATTTGTGTGCAGTTGTACCCCAAACGCCCAGCATCACCAGCAGTCCATCGGGTGATGTGACGGATGCGTCTTCTTTCACCTTGACTTGCGTGACGGCGTCGACTGGCCTGTCAACGGAGACGTACGTGTGGAACATTGGAGGCACTGACCAGAGCTCACAGTCCAGCAATACTCTGACCCAGACAGCAGGCATCAACAATGTTCAAGCCTACAGCTGTAAGGTGTCAGGGGATGGAGGCACCGACTATTCCGCCGTCAGCACCACCTTCACACCGTCAGGTGAGTCCATGGGCAGGCATCCCATGTAGAGCCAAGAGCCTGAGCTTGCTTGGTGTTGGCTGTGATAAAGACAGTGTTTGAGAAATGAGGCTTGGCGTTTGAAAGTGTCAACTGTTGTGGTTATGAAAGGAGAACGTACAAGCCAGGTATGAAGTAGAGGCAAGAGGGCGAGGTGTTGTTATCCGTGTGGGACTTGCCGAGGCAGCATAAAAAGTGCAGATACAGTTAGTCGTATTTTTGTTGATAAGAAAGCAGTTGTCTGAAAATAGAGTGACACGTATAAGAACGGTAAGTTAACGAAGGAAGTGCACTTTTTGTCTGGTTTCAGTGAAGGCACAGACGCCGACTGTCAGTGGCACTTCCAGTTTGACGGACGGAGACACGACGACTCTGACGTGCTCTTCGGCTTCGTCACCTCTGTCTGGCGCCAGCTATGAGTGGTACGCGAATGGAATCGCGGTCAGTGGTGCCAGCAGCAGCACTTACACCACGCCGGTCGTCAGCATGAGTGACGACGGCAAAGTGTACACGTGTAAAGTGGTCTTCAACGCTGTGACGTCGGACATCAGCAGCACCAGTGTGACACTGACCGGTGAGTACGAGTGGCTAGTCTTGGTCCGTGTTTTCCTTTACATGGCTCTTATGGCAAGGACGAAGATGTGGTATTCAAACAGTGTTGGTTTTAGTGTTTTAGGCACTGTGCCCGAAGACGTTTTAGATAGTGTGTGAAAACACTGGCATAATTTGGTGTTGTGTTTTGTGTTGATGTTGGCTTAAACTGGAAGAGGGTGACATTGGTGTGCGGAAAGAACCATGTCGGTTTGATTTCCTTTGTAGTCGGTGGGCTTTGGTTTAAGAAGGCAAGTGGTAGACGGTTATGTGTGTTGTGATGGCGATGTTTGATACGGCCTCAAGACGGCTGGAGAGAGTATCGCGTATGTGAGTATGTTGGTGTGAATATGAGGTGGGTTTTGATTTGTGTGCAGTTGTACCCCAAACGCCCAGCATCACCAGCAGTCCATCGGGTGATGTGACGGATGCGTCTTCTTTCACCTTGACTTGCGTGACGGCGTCGACTGGCCTGTCAACGGAGACGTACGTGTGGAACATTGGAGGCACTGACCAGAGCTCACAGTCCAGCAATACTCTGACCCAGACAGCAGGCATCAACAATGTTCAAGCCTACAGCTGTAAGGTGTCAGGGGATGGAGGCACCGACTATTCCGCCGTCAGCACCACCTTCACACCGTCAGGTGAGTCCATGGGCAGGCATCCCATGTAGAGCCAAGAGCCTGAGCTTGCTTGGTGTTGGCTGTGATAAAGACAGTGTTTGAGAAATGAGGCTTGGCGTTTGAAAGTGTCAACTGTTGTGGTTATGAAAGGAGAACGTACAAGCCAGGTATGAAGTAGAGGCAAGAGGGCGAGGTGTTGTTATCCGTGTGGGACTTGCCGAGGCAGCATAAAAAGTGCAGATACAGTTAGTCGTATTTTTGTTGATAAGAAAGCAGTTGTCTGAAAATAGAGTGACACGTATAAGAACGGTAAGTTAACGAAGGAAGTGCACTTTTTGTCTGGTTTCAGTGAAGGCACAGACGCCGACTGTCAGTGGCACTTCCAGTTTGACGGACGGAGACACGACGACTCTGACGTGCTCTTCGGCTTCGTCACCTCTGTCTGGCGCCAGTTATGAGTGGTACGCGAATGGAATCGCGGTCAGTGGTGCCAGCAGCAGCACTTACACCACGCCGGTCGTCAGCATGAGTGACGACGGCAAAGTGTACACGTGTAAAGTGGTCTTCAACGCTGTGACGTCGGACATCAGCAGCACCAGTGTGACACTGACCGGTGAGTACGAGTGGCTAGTCTTGGTCCGTGTTTTCCTTTACATGGCTCTTATGGCAAGGACGAAGATGTGGTATTCAAACAGTGTTGGTTTTAGTGTTTTAGGCACTGTGCCCGAAGACGTTTTAGATAGTTTGTGAAAACACTGGCATAATTTGGTGTTGTGTTTTGTGTTGATGTTGGCTTAAACTGGAAGAGGGTGACATTGGTGTGCGGAAAGAACCATGTCGGTTTGATTTCCTTTGTAGTCGGTGGGTTTTGGTTAAAGAAGGCAAGTGGTAGACGGTTATGTGTGTTGTGATGGCGATGTTTGATACGGCCTCAAGACGGCTGGAGAGAGTATCGCGTATGTGAGTATGTTGGTGTGAATATGAGGTGGGTTTTGATTTGTGTGCAGTTGTACCCCAAACGCCCAGCATCACCAGCAGTCCATCGGGTGATGTGACGGATGCGTCTTCTTTCACCTTGACTTGCGTGACGGCGTCGACTGGCCTGTCAACGGAGACGTACGTGTGGAACATTGGAGGCACTGACCAGAGCTCACAGTCCAGCAATACTCTGACCCAGACAGCAGGCATCAACAATGTTCAAGCCTACAGCTGTAAGGTGTCAGGGGATGGAGGCACCGACTATTCCGCCGTCAGCACCACCTTCACACCGTCAGGTGAGTCCATGGGCAGGCATCCCATGTAGAGCCAAGAGCCTGAGCTTGCTTGGTGTTGGCTGTGATAAAGACAGTGTTTGAGAAATGAGGCTTGGCGTTTGAAAGTGTCAACTGTTGTGGTTATGAAAGGAGAACGTACAAGCCAGGTATGAAGTAGAGGCAAGAGGGCGAGGTGTTGTTATCCGTGTGGGACTTGCCGAGGCAGCATAAAAAGTGCAGATACAGTTAGTCGTATTTTTGTTGATAAGAAAGCAGTTGTCTAAAAATAGAGTGACACGTATAAGAACGGTAAGTTAACGAAGGAAGTGCACTTTTTGTCTGGTTTCAGTGAAGGCACAGACGCCGACTGTCAGTGGCACTTCCAGTTTGACGGACGGAGACACGACGACTCTGACGTGCTCTTCGGCTTCGTCACCTCTGTCTGGGGCCAGCTATGAGTGGTACGCGAATGGAATCGCGGTCAGTGGTGCCAGCAGCAGCACTTACACCACGCCGGTCGTCAGCATGAGTGACGACGGCAAAGTGTACACGTGTAAAGTGGTCTTCAACGCTGTGACGTCGGACATCAGCAGCACCAGTGTGACACTGACCGGTGAGTACGAGTGGCTAGTCTTGGTCCGTGTTTTCCTTTACATGGTTCTTATGGCAAGGACGAAGATGTGGTATTCAAACAGTGTTGGTTTTAGTGTTTTAGGCACTGTGCCCGAAGACGTTTTAGATAGTGTGTGAAAACACTGGCATAATTTGGTGTTGTGTTTTGTGTTGATGTTGGCTTAAACTGGAAGAGGGTGACATTGGTGTGCGGAAAGAACCATGTCGGTTTGATTTCCTTTGTAGTCGGTGGGTTTTGGTTAAAGAAGGCAAGTGGTAGACGGTTATGTGTGTTGTGATGGCGATGTTTGATACGGCCTCAAGACGGCTGGAGAGAGTATCGCGTATGTGAGTATGTTGGTGTGAATATGAGGTGGGTTTTGATTTGTGTGCAGTTGTACCCCAAACGCCCAGCATCACCAGCAGTCCATCGGGTGATGTGACGGATGCGTCTTCTTTCACCTTGACTTGCGTGACGGCGTCGACTGGCCTGTCAACGGAGACGTACGTGTGGAACATTGGAGGCACTGACCAGAGCTCACAGTCCAGCAATACTCTGACCCAGACAGCAGGCATCAACAATGTTCAAGCCTACAGCTGTAAGGTGTCAGGGGATGGAGGCACCGACTATTCCGCCGTCAGCACCACCTTCACACCGTCAGGTGAGTCCATGGGCAGGCATCCCATGTAGAGCCAAGAGCCTGAGCTTGCTTGGTGTTGGCTGTGATAAAGACAGTGTTTGAGAAATGAGGCTTGGCGTTTGAAAGTGTCAACTGTTGTGGTTATGAAAGGAGAACGTACAAGCCAGGTATGAAGTAGAGGCAAGAGGGCGAGGTGTTGTTATCCGTGTGGGACTTGCCGAGGCAGCATAAAAAGTGCAGATACAGTTAGTCGTATTTTTGTTGATAAGAAAGCAGTTGTCTAAAAATAGAGTGACACGTATAAGAACGGTAAGTTAACGAAGGAAGTGCACTTTTTGTCTGGTTTCAGTGAAAGCACAGACGCCGACTGTCAGTGGCACTTCCAGTTTGACGGACGGAGACACGACGACTCTGACGTGCTCTTCGGCTTCGTCACCTCTGTCTGGCGCCAGCTATGAGTGGTACGCGAATGGAATCGCGGTCAGTGGTGCCAGCAGCAGCACTTACACCACGCCGGTCGTCAGCATGAGTGACGACGGCAAAGTGTACACGTGTAAAGTGGTCTTCAACGCTGTGACGTCGGACATCAGCAGCACCAGTGTGACACTGACCGGTGAGTACGAGTGGCTAGTCTTGGTCCGTGTTTTCCTTTACATGGTTCTTATGGCAAGGACGAAGACGTGGTATTCAAACAGTGTTGGTTTTAGTGTTTTAAGCACTGTGCCCGAAGACGTTTTAGATAGTGTGTGAAAACACTGGCATAATTTGGTGTTGTGTTTTGTGTTGATGTTGGCTTAAACTGGAAGAGGGTGACATTGGTGTGCGGAAAGAACCATGTCGGTTTGATTTCCTTTGTAGTCGGTGGGTTTTGGTTAAAGAAGGCAAGTGGTAGACGGTTATGTGTGTTGTGATGGCGATGTTTGATACGGCCTCAAGACGGCTGGAGAGAGTATCGCGTATGGGAGTATGTTGGTGTGAATATGAGGTGGGTTTTGATTTGTGTGCAGTTGTACCCCAAACGCCCAGCATCACCAGCAGTCCATCGGGTGATGTGACGGATGCGTCTTCTTTCACCTTGACTTGCGTGACGGCGTCGACTGGCCTGTCAACGGAGACGTACGTGTGGAACATTGGAGGCACTGACCAGAGCTCACAGTCCAGCAATACTCTGACCCAGACAGCAGGCATCAACAATGTTCAAGCCTACAGCTGTAAGGTGTCAGGGGATGGAGGCACCGACTATTCCGCCGTCAGCACCACCTTCACACCGTCAGGTGAGTGCATGGGCAGGCATCCCATGTAGAGCCAAGAGCCTGAGCTTGCTTGGTGTTGGCTGTGATAAAGACAGTGTTTGAGAAATGAGGCTTGGCGTTTGAAAGTGTCAACTGTTGTGGTATTGAAAGGAGAACGTACAAGCCAGGTATGAAGTAGAGGCAAGAGGGCGAGGTGTTGTTATCCGTGTGGGACTTGCCGAGGCAGCATAAAAAGTGCAGATACAGTTAGTCGTATTTTTGTTGATAAGAAAGCAGTTGTCTAAAAATAGAGTGACACGTATAAGAACGGTAAGTTAACGAAGGAAGTGCACTTTTTGTCTGGTTTCAGTGAAGGCACAGACGCCGACTGTCAGTGGCACTTCCAGTTTGACGGACGGAGACACGACGACTCTGACGTGCTCTTCGGCTTCGTCACCTCTGTCTGGGGCCAGCTATGAGTGGTACGCGAATGGAATCGCGGTCAGTGGTGCCAGCAGCAGCACTTACACCACGCCGGTCGTCAGCATGAGTGACGACGGCAAAGTGTACACGTGTAAAGTGGTCTTCAACGCTGTGACGTCGGACATCAGCAGCACCAGTGTGACACTGACCGGTGAGTACGAGTGGCTAGTCTTGGTCCGTGTTTTCCTTTACATGGCTCTTATGGCAAGGACGAAGATGTGGTATTCAAACAGTGTTGGTTTTAGTGTTTTAGGCACTGTGCCCGAAGACGTTTTAGATAGTTTGTGAAAACACTGGCATAATTTGGTGTTGTGTTTTGTGTTGATGTTGGCTTAAACTGGAAGAGGGTGACATTGGTGTGCGGAAAGAACCATGTCGGTTTGATTTCCTTTGTAGTCGGTGGGTTTTGGTTAAAGAAGGCAAGTGGTAGACGGTTATGTGTGTTGTGATGGCGATGTTTGATACGGCCTCAAGACGGCTGGAGAGAGTATCGCGTATGTGAGTATGTTGGTGTGAATATGAGGTGGGTTTTGATTTGTGTGCAGTTGTACCCCAAACGCCCAGCATCACCAGCAGTCCATCGGGTGATGTGACGGATGCGTCTTCTTTCACCTTGACTTGCGTGACGGCGTCGACTGGCCTGTCAACGGAGACGTACGTGTGGAACATTGGAGGCACTGACCAGAGCTCACAGTCCAGCAATACTCTGACCCAGACAGCAGGCATCAACAATGTTCAAGCCTACAGCTGTAAGGTGTCAGGGGATGGAGGCACCGACTATTCCGCCGTCAGCACCACCTTCACACCGTCAGGTGAGTCCATGGGCAGGCATCCCATGTAGAGCCAAGAGCCTGAGCTTGCTTGGTGTTGGCTGTGATAAAGACAGTGTTTGAGAAATGAGGCTTGGCGTTTGAAAGTGTCAACTGTTGTGGTTATGAAAGGAGAACGTACAAGCCAGGTATGAAGTAGAGGCAAGAGGGCGAGGTGTTGTTATCCGTGTGGGACTTGCCGAGGCAGCATAAAAAGTGCAGATACAGTTAGTCGTATTTTTGTTGATAAGAAAGCAGTTGTCTGAAAATAGAGTGACACGTATAAGAACGGTAAGTTAACGAAGGAAGTGCACTTTTTGTCTGGTTTCAGTGAAGGCACAGACGCCGACTGTCAGTGGCACTTCCAGTTTGACGGACGGAGACACGACGACTCTGACGTGCTCTTCGGCTTCGTCACCTCTGTCTGGCGCCAGCTATGAGTGGTACGCGGATGAAATCGCGGTCAATGGTGCCAGCAGCAGCACTTACACCACGCCGGTCGTCAGCATGAGTGACGACGGCAAAGTGTACACGTGTAAAGTGGTCTTCAACGCTGTGACGTCGGACATCAGCAGCACCAGTGTGACACTGACCGGTGAGTACGAGTGGCTAGTCTTGGGCCGTGTTTTCCTTTACATGGCTCTTATGGCAAGGACGAAGATGTGGTATTCAAACAGTGTTGGTTTTAGTGTTTTAGGCACTGTGCCCGAAGACGTTTTAGATAGTGTGTGAAAACACTGGCATAATTTGGTGTTGTGTTTTGTGTTGATGTTGGCTTAAACTGGAAGAGGGTGACATTGGTGTGCGGAAAGAACCATGTCGGTTTGATTTCCTTTGTAGTCGGTGGGTTTTGGTTAAAGAAGGCAAGTGGTAGACGGTTATGTGTGTTGTGATGGCGATGTTTGATACGGCCTCAAGACGGCTGGAGAGAGTATCGCGTATGTGAGTATGTTGGTGTGAATATGAGGTGGGTTTTGATTTGTGTGCAGTTGTACCCCAAACGCCCAGCATCACCAGCAGTCCATCGGGTGATGTGACGGATGCGTCTTCTTTCACCTTGACTTGCGTGACGGCGTCGACTGGCCTGTCAACGGAGACGTACGTGTGGAACATTGGAGGCACTGACCAGAGCTCACAGTCCAGCAATACTCTGACCCAGACAGCAGGCATCAACAATGTTCAAGCCTACAGCTGTAAGGTGTCAGGGGATGGAGGCACCGACTATTCCGCCGTCAGCACCACCTTCACACCGTCAGGTGAGTGCATGGGCAGGCATCCCATGTAGAGCCAAGAGCCTGAGCTTGCTTGGTGTTGGCTGTGATAAAGACAGTGTTTGAGAAATGAGGCTTGGCGTTTGAAAGTGTCAACTGTTGTGGTTATGAAAGGAGAACATACAAGCCAGGTATGAAGTAGAGGCAAGAGGGCGAGGTGTTGTTATCCGTGTGGGACTTGCCGAGGCAGCATAAAAAGTGCAGATACAGTTAGTCGTATTTTTGTTGATAAGAAAGCAGTTGTCTGAAAATAGAGTGACACGTATAAGAACGGTAAGTTAACGAAGGAAGTGCACTTTTTGTCTGGTTTCAGTGAAGGCACAGACGCCGACTGTCAGTGGCACTTCCAGTTTGACGGACGGAGACACGACGACTCTGACGTGCTCTTCGGCTTCGTCACCTCTGTCTGGGGCCAGCTATGAGTGGTACGCGAATGGAATCGCGGTCAGTGGTGCCAGCAGCAGCACTTACACCACGCCGGTCGTCAGCATGAGTGACGACGGCAAAGTGTACACGTGTAAAGTGGTCTTCAACGCTGTGACGTCGGACATCAGCAGCACCAGTGTGACACTGACCGGTGAGTACGAGTGGCTAGTCTTGGTCCGTGTTTTCCTTTACATGGCTCTTATGGCAAGGACGAAGATGTGGTATTCAAACAGTGTTGGTTTTAGTGTTTTAGGCACTGTGCCCGAAGACGTTTTAGATAGTTTGTGAAAACACTGGCATAATTTGGTGTTGTGTTTTGTGTTGATGTTGGCTTAAACTGGAAGAGGGTGACATTGGTGTGCGGAAAGAACCATGTCGGTTTGATTTCCTTTGTAGTCGGTGGGTTTTGGTTAAAGAAGGCAAGTGGTAGACGGTTATGTGTGTTGTGATGGCGATGTTTGATACGGCCTCAAGACGGCTGGAGAGAGTATCGCGTATGTGAGTATGTTGGTGTGAATATGAGGTGGGTTTTGATTTGTGTGCAGTTGTACCCCAAACGCCCAGCATCACCAGCAGTCCATCGGGTGATGTGACGGATGCGTCTTCTTTCACCTTGACTTGCGTGACGGCGTCGACTGGCCTGTCAACGGAGACGTACGTGTGGAACATTGGAGGCACTGACCAGAGCTCACAGTCCAGCAATACTCTGACCCAGACAGCAGGCATCAACAATGTTCAAGCCTACAGCTGTAAGGTGTCAGGGGATGGAGGCACCGACTATTCCGCCGTCAGCACCACCTTCACACCGTCAGGTGAGTCCATGGGCAGGCATCCCATGTAGAGCCAAGAGCCTGAGCTTGCTTGGTGTTGGCTGTGATAAAGACAGTGTTTGAGAAATGAGGCTTGGCGTTTGAAAGTGTCAACTGTTGTGGTTATGAAAGGAGAACGTACAAGCCAGGTATGAAGTAGAGGCAAGAGGGCGAGGTGTTGTTATCCGTGTGGGACTTGCCGAGGCAGCATAAAAAGTGCAGATACAGTTATTCGTATTTTTGTTGATAAGAAAGCAGTTGTCTAAAAATAGAGTGACACGTATAAGAACGGTAAGTTAACGAAGGAAGTGCACTTTTTGTCTGGTTTCAGTGAAGGCACAGACGCCGACTGTCAGTGGCACTTCCAGTTTGACGGACGGAGACACGACGACTCTGACGTGCTCTTCGGCTTCGTCACCTCTGTCTGGCGCCAGCTATGAGTGGTACGCGAATGGAATCGCGGTCAGTGGTGCCAGCAGCAGCACTTACACCACGCCGGTCGTCAGCATGAGTGACGACGGCAAAGTGTACACGTGTAAAGTGGTCTTCAACGCTGTGACGTCGGACATCAGCAGCACCAGTGTGACACTGACCGGTGAGTACGAGTGGCTAGTCTTGGTCCGTGTTTTCCTTTACATGGCTCTTATGGCAAGGACGAAGATGTGGTATTCAAACAGTGTTGGTTTTAGTGTTTTAGGCACTGTGCCCGAAGACGTTTTAGATAGTGTGTGAAAACACTGGCATAATTTGGTGTTGTGTTTTGTGTTGATGTTGGCTTAAACTGGAAGAGGGTGACATTGGTGTGCGGAAAGAACCATGTCGGTTTGATTTCCTTTGTAGTCGGTGGGTTTTGGTTAAAGAAGGCAAGTGGTAGACGGTTATGTGTGTTGTGATGGCGATGTTTGATACGGCCTCAAGACGGCTGGAGAGAGTATCGCGTATGTGAGTATGTTGGTGTGAATATGAGGTGGGTTTTGATTTGTGTGCAGTTGTACCCCAAACGCCCAGCATCACCAGCAGTCCATCGGGTGATGTGACGGATGCGTCTTCTTTCACCTTGACTTGCGTGACGGCGTCGACTGGCCTGTCAACGGAGACGTACGTGTGGAACATTGGAGGCACTGACCAGAGCTCACAGTCCAGCAATACTCTGACCCAGACAGCAGACATCAACAATGTTCAAGCCTACAGCTGTAAGGTGTCAGGGGATGGAGGCACCGACTATTCCGCCGTCAGCACCACCTTCACACCGTCAGGTGAGTGCATGGGCAGGCATCCCATGTAGAGCCAAGAGCCTGAGCTTGCTTGGTGTTGGCTGTGATAAAGACAGTGTTTGAGAAATGAGGCTTGGCGTTTGAAAGTGTCAACTGTTGTGGTTATGAAAGGAGAACGTACAAGCCAGGTATGAAGTAGAGGCAAGAGGGCGAGGTGTTGTTATCCGTGTGGGACTTGCCGAGGCAGCATAAAAAGTGCAGATACAGTTAGTCGTATTTTTGTTGATAAGAAAGCAGTTGTCTGAAAATAGAGTGACACGTATAAGAACGGTAAGTTAACGAAGGAAGTGCACTTTTTGTCTGGTTTCAGTGAAGGCACAGACGCCGACTGTCAGTGGCACTTCCAGTTTGACGGACGGAGACACGACGACTCTGACGTGCTCTTCGGCTTCGTCACCTCTGTCTGGGGCCAGCTATGAGTGGTACGCGAATGGAATCGCGGTCAGTGGTGCCAGCAGCAGCACTTACACCACGCCGGTCGTCAGCATGAGTGACGACGGCAAAGTGTACACGTGTAAAGTGGTCTTCAACGCTGTGACGTCGGACATCAGCAGCACCAGTGTGACACTGACCGGTGAGTACGAGTGGCTAGTCTTGGTCCGTGTTTTCCTTTACATGGCTCTTATGGCAAGGACGAAGATGTGGTATTCAAACAGTGTTGGTTTTTGGTGTTTTAGGCACTGTGCCCGAAGACGTTTTAGATAGTTTGTGAAAACACTGGCATAATTTGGTGTTGTGTTTTGTGTTGATGTTGGCTTAAACTGGAAGAGGGTGACATTGGTGTGCGGAAAGAACCATGTCGGTTTGATTTCCTTTGTAGTCGGTGGGCTTTGGTTTAAGAAGGCAAGTGGTAGACGGTTATGTGTGTTGTGATGGCGATGTTTGATACGGCCTCAAGACGGCTGGAGAGAGTATCGCGTATGTGAGTATGTTGGTGTGAATATGAGGTGGGTTTTGATTTGTGTGCAGTTGTACCCCAAACGCCCAGCATCACCAGCAGTCCATCGGGTGATGTGACGGATGCGTCTTCTTTCACCTTGACTTGCGTGACGGCGTCTACTGGCCTGTCAACGGAGACGTACGTGTGGAACATTGGAGGCACTGACCAGAGCTCACAGTCCAGCAATACTCTGACCCAGACAGCAGACATCAACAATGTTCAAGCCTACAGCTGTAAGGTGTCAGGGGATGGAGGCACCGACTATTCCGTCGTCAGCACCACCTTCACACCGTCAGGTGAGTGCATGGGCAGGCATCCCATGTAGAGCCAAAAGCCTGAGCTTGCTTGGTGTTGGCTGTGATAAAGACAGTGTTTGAGAAATGAGGCTTGGCGTTTGAAAGTGTCAACTGTTGTGGTTATGAAAGGAGAACGTACAAGCCAGGTATGAAGTAGAGGCAAGAGGGCGAGGTGTTGTTATCCGTGTGGGACTTGCCGAGGCAGCATAAAAAGTGCAGATACAGTTAGTCGTATTTTTGTTGATAAGAAAGCAGTTGTCTGAAAATAGAGTGACACGTATAAGAACGGTAAGTTAACGAAGGAAGTGCACTTTTTGTCTGGTTTCAGTGAAGGCACAGACGCCGACTGTCAGTGGCACTTCCAGTTTGACGGACGGAGACACGACGACTCTGACGTGCTCTTCGGCTTCGTCACCTCTGTCTGGCGCCAGCTATGAGTGGTACGCGGATGGAATCGCGGTCAGTGGTGCCAGCAGCAGCACTTACACCACGCCGGTCTTCAGCATGAGTGACGACGGCAAAGTGTACACGTGTAAAGTGGTCTTCAACGCTGTGACGTCGGACATCAGCAGCACCAGTGTGACACTGACCGGTGAGTACGAGTGGCTAGTCTTGGTCCGTGTTTTCCTTTACATGGCTCTTATGGCAAGGACGAAGATGTGGTATTCAAACAGTGTTGGTTTTAGTGTTTTAGGCACTGTGCCCGAAGACGTTTTAGATAGTGTGTGAAAACACTGGCATAATTTGGTGTTGTGTTTTGTGTTGATGTTGGCTTAAACTGGAAGAGGGTGACATTGGTGTGCGGAAAGAACCATGTCGGTTTGATTTCCTTTGTAGTCGGTGGGTTTTGGTTAAAGAAGGCAAGTGGTAGACGGTTATGTGTGTTGTGATGGCGATGTTTGATACGGCCTCAAGACGGCTGGAGAGAGTATCGCGTATGTGAGTATGTTGGTGTGAATATGAGGTGGGTTTTGATTTGTGTGCAGTTGTACCCCAAACGCCCAGCATCACCAGCAGTCCATCGGGTGATGTGACGGATGCGTCTTCTTTCACCTTGACTTGCGTGACGGCGTCGACTGGCCTGTCAACGGAGACGTACGTGTGGAACATTGGAGGCACTGACCAGAGCTCACAGTCCAGCAATACTCTGACCCAGACAGCAGGCATCAACAATGTTCAAGCCTACAGCTGTAAGGTGTCAGGGGATGGAGGCACCGACTATTCCGCCGTCAGCACCACCTTCACACCGTCAGGTGAGTCCATGGGCAGGCATCCCATGTAGAGCCAAGAGCCTGAGCTTGCTTGGTGTTGGCTGTGATAAAGACAGTGTTTGAGAAATGAGGCTTGGCGTTTGAAAGTGTCAACTGTTGTGGTTATGAAAGGAGAACGTACAAGCCAGGTATGAAGTAGAGGCAAGAGGGCGAGGTGTTGTTATCCGTGTGGGACTTGCCGAGGCAGCATAAAAAGTGCAGATACAGTTAGTCGTATTTTTGTTGATAAGAAAGCAGTTGTCTAAAAATAGAGTGACACGTATAAGAACGGTAAGTTAACGAAGGAAGTGCACTTTTTGTCTGGTTTCAGTGAAGGCACAGACGCCGACTGTCAGTGGCACTTCCAGTTTGACGGACGGAGACACGACGACTCTGACGTGCTCTTCGGCTTCGTCACCTCTGTCTGGCGCCAGCTATGAGTGGTACGCGAATGGAATCGCGGTCAGTGGTGCCAGCAGCAGCACTTACACCACGCCGGTCTTCAGCATGAGTGACGACGGCAAAGTGTACACGTGTAAAGTGGTCTTCAACGCTGTGACGTCGGACATCAGCAGCACCAGTGTGACACTGACCGGTGAGTACGAGTGGCTAGTCTTGGTCCGTGTTTTCCTTTACATGGCTCTTATGGCAAGGACGAAGATGTGGTATTCAAACAGTGTTGGTTTTAGTGTTTTAGGCACTGTGCCCGAAGACGTTTTAGATAGTGTGTGAAAACACTGGCATAATTTGGTGTTGTGTTTTGTGTTGATGTTGGCTTAAACTGGAAGAGGGTGACATTGGTGTGCGGAAAGAACCATGTCGGTTTGATTTCCTTTGTAGTCGGTGGGTTTTGGTTAAAGAAGGCAAGTGGTAGACGGTTATGTGTGTTGTGATGGCGATGTTTGATACGGCCTCAAGACGGCTGGAGAGAGTATCGCGTATGTGAGTATGTTGGTGTGAATATGAGGTGGGTTTTGATTTGTGTGCAGTTGTACCCCAAACGCCCAGCATCACCAGCAGTCCATCGGGTGATGTGACGGATGCGTCTTCTTTCACCTTGACTTGCGTGACGGCGTCGACTGGCCTGTCAACGGAGACGTACGTGTGGAACATTGGAGGCACTGACCAGAGCTCACAGTCCAGCAATACTCTGACCCAGACAGCAGGCATCAACAATGTTCAAGCCTACAGCTGTAAGGTGTCAGGGGATGGAGGCACCGACTATTCCGCCGTCAGCACCACCTTCACACCGTCAGGTGAGTCCATGGGCAGGCATCCCATGTAGAGCCAAGAGCCTGAGCTTGCTTGGTGTTGGCTGTGATAAAGACAGTGTTTGAGAAATGAGGCTTGGCGTTTGAAAGTGTCAACTGTTGTGGTTATGAAAGGAGAACGTACAAGCCAGGTATGAAGTAGAGGCAAGAGGGCGAGGTGTTGTTATCCGTGTGGGACTTGCCGAGGCAGCATAAAAAGTGCAGATACAGTTAGTCGTATTTTTGTTGATAAGAAAGCAGTTGTCTAAAAATAGAGTGACACGTATAAGAACGGTAAGTTAACGAAGGAAGTGCACTTTTTGTCTGGTTTCAGTGAAGGCACAGACGCCGACTGTCAGTGGCACTTCCAGTTTGACGGACGGAGACACGACGACTCTGACGTGCTCTTCGGCTTCGTCACCTCTGTCTGGGGCCAGCTATGAGTGGTACGCGAATGGAATCGCGGTCAGTGGTGCCAGCAGCAGCACTTACACCACGCCGGTCGTCAGCATGAGTGACGACGGCAAAGTGTACACGTGTAAAGTGGTCTTCAACGCTGTGACGTCGGACATCAGCAGCACCAGTGTGACACTGACCGGTGAGTACGAGTGGCTAGTCTTGGTCCGTGTTTTCCTTTACATGGCTCTTATGGCAAGGACGAAGATGTGGTATTCAAACAGTGTTGGTTTTTGGTGTTTTAGGCACTGTGCCCGAAGACGTTTTAGATAGTTTGTGAAAACACTGGCATAATTTGGTGTTGTGTTTTGTGTTGATGTTGGCTTAAACTGGACGAGGGTGACATTGGTGTGCGGAAAGAACCATGTCGGTTTGATTTCCTTTGTAGTCGGTGGGCTTTGGTTAAAGAAGGCAAGTGGTAGACGGTTATGTGTGTTGTGATGGCGATGTTTGATACGGCCTCAAGACGGCTGGAGAGAGTATCGCGTATGTGAGTATGTTGGTGTGAATATGAGGTGGGTTTTGATTTGTGTGCAGTTGTACCCCAAACGCCCAGCATCACCAGCAGTCCATCGGGTGATGTGACGGATGCGTCTTCTTTCACCTTGACTTGCGTGACGGCGTCGACTGGCCTGTCAACGGAGACGTACGTGTGGAACATTGGAGGCACTGACCAGAGCTCACAGTCCAGCAATACTCTGACCCAGACAGCAGGCATCAACAATGTTCAAGCCTACAGCTGTAAGGTGTCAGGGGATGGAGGCACCGACTATTCCGCCGTCAGCACCACCTTCACACCGTCAGGTGAGTCCATGGGCAGGCATCCCATGTAGAGCCAAGAGCCTGAGCTTGCTTGGTGTTGGCTGTGATAAAGACAGTGTTTGAGAAATGAGGCTTGGCGTTTGAAAGTGTCAACTGTTGTGGTTATGAAAGGAGAACGTACAAGCCAGGTATGAAGTAGAGGCAAGAGGGCGAGGTGTTGTTATCCGTGTGGGACTTGCCGAGGCAGCATAAAAAGTGCAGATACAGTTAGTCGTATTTTTGTTGATAAGAAAGCAGTTGTCTAAAAATAGAGTGACACGTATAAGAACGGTAAGTTAACGAAGGAAGTGCACTTTTTGTCTGGTTTCAGTGAAGGCACAGACGCCGACTGTCAGTGGCACTTCCAGTTTGACGGACGGAGACACGACGACTCTGACGTGCTCTTCGGCTTCGTCACCTCTGTCTGGCGCCAGCTATGAGTGGTACGCGAATGGAATCGCGGTCAGTGGTGCCAGCAGCAGCACTTACACCACGCCGGTCTTCAGCATGAGTGACGACGGCAAAGTGTACACGTGTAAAGTGGTCTTCAACGCTGTGACGTCGGACATCAGCAGCACCAGTGTGACACTGACCGGTGAGTACGAGTGGCTAGTCTTGGTCCGTGTTTTCCTTTACATGGCTCTTATGGCAAGGACGAAGATGTGGTATTCAAACAGTGTTGGTTTTAGTGTTTTAGGCACTGTGCCCGAAGACGTTTTAGATAGTGTGTGAAAACACTGGCATAATTTGGTGTTGTGTTTTGTGTTGATGTTGGCTTAAACTGGAAGAGGGTGACATTGGTGTGCGGAAAGAACCATGTCGGTTTGATTTCCTTTGTAGTCGGTGGGTTTTGGTTAAAGAAGGCAAGTGGTAGACGGTTATGTGTGTTGTGATGGCGATGTTTGATACGGCCTCAAGACGGCTGGAGAGAGTATCGCGTATGTGAGTATGTTGGTGTGAATATGAGGTGGGTTTTGATTTGTGTGCAGTTGTACCCCAAACGCCCAGCATCACCAGCAGTCCATCGGGTGATGTGACGGATGCGTCTTCTTTCACCTTGACTTGCGTGACGGCGTCGACTGGCCTGTCAACGGAGACGTACGTGTGGAACATTGGAGGCACTGACCAGAGCTCACAGTCCAGCAATACTCTGACCCAGACAGCAGGCATCAACAATGTTCAAGCCTACAGCTGTAAGGTGTCAGGGGATGGAGGCACCGACTATTCCGCCGTCAGCACCACCTTCACACCGTCAGGTGAGTCCATGGGCAGGCATCCCATGTAGAGCCAAGAGCCTGAGCTTGCTTGGTGTTGGCTGTGATAAAGACAGTGTTTGAGAAATGAGGCTTGGCGTTTGAAAGTGTCAACTGTTGTGGTTATGAAAGGAGAACGTACAAGCCAGGTATGAAGTAGAGGCAAGAGGGCGAGGTGTTGTTATCCGTGTGGGACTTGCCGAGGCAGCATAAAAAGTGCAGATACAGTTAGTCGTATTTTTGTTGATAAGAAAGCAGTTGTCTAAAAATAGAGTGACACGTATAAGAACGGTAAGTTAACGAAGGAAGTGCACTTTTTGTCTGGTTTCAGTGAAAGCACAGACGCCGACTGTCAGTGGCACTTCCAGTTTGACGGACGGAGACACGACGACTCTGACGTGCTCTTCGGCTTCGTCACCTCTGTCTGGCGCCAGCTATGAGTGGTACGCGAATGGAATCGCGGTCAGTGGTGCCAGCAGCAGCACTTACACCACGCCGGTCGTCAGCATGAGTGACGACGGCAAAGTGTACACGTGTAAAGTGGTCTTCAACGCTGTGACGTCGGACATCAGCAGCACCAGTGTGACACTGACCGGTGAGTACGAGTGGCTAGTCTTGGTCCGTGTTTTCCTTTACATGGTTCTTATGGCAAGGACGAAGACGTGGTATTCAAACAGTGTTGGTTTTAGTGTTTTAAGCACTGTGCCCGAAGACGTTTTAGATAGTGTGTGAAAACACTGGCATAATTTGGTGTTGTGTTTTGTGTTGATGTTGGCTTAAACTGGAAGAGGGTGACATTGGTGTGCGGAAAGAACCATGTCGGTTTGATTTCCTTTGTAGTCGGTGGGTTTTGGTTAAAGAAGGCAAGTGGTAGACGGTTATGTGTGTTGTGATGGCGATGTTTGATACGGCCTCAAGACGGCTGGAGAGAGTATCGCGTATGTGAGTATGTTGGTGTGAATATGAGGTGGGTTTTGATTTGTGTGCAGTTGTACCCCAAACGCCCAGCATCACCAGCAGTCCATCGGGTGATGTGACGGATGCGTCTTCTTTCACCTTGACTTGCGTGACGGCGTCGACTGGCCTGTCAACGGAGACGTACGTGTGGAACATTGGAGGCACTGACCAGAGCTCACAGTCCAGCAATACTCTGACCCAGACAGCAGGCATCAACAATGTTCAAGCCTACAGCTGTAAGGTGTCAGGGGATGGAGGCACCGACTATTCCGCCGTCAGCACCACCTTCACACCGTCAGGTGAGTCCATGGGCAGGCATCCCATGTAGAGCCAAGAGCCTGAGCTTGCTTGGTGTTGGCTGTGATAAAGACAGTGTTTGAGAAATGAGGCTTGGCGTTTGAAAGTGTCAACTGTTGTGGTTATGAAAGGAGAACGTACAAGCCAGGTATGAAGTAGAGGCAAGAGGGCGAGGTGTTGTTATCCGTGTGGGACTTGCCGAGGCAGCATAAAAAGTGCAGATACAGTTAGTCGTATTTTTGTTGATAAGAAAGCAGTTGTCTAAAAATAGAGTGACACGTATAAGAACGGTAAGTTAACGAAGGAAGTGCACTTTTTGTCTGGTTTCAGTGAAGGCACAGACGCCGACTGTCAGTGGCACTTCCAGTTTGACGGACGGAGACACGACGACTCTGACGTGCTCTTCGGCTTCGTCACCTCTGTCTGGTGCCAGCTATGAATGGTACGCGGATGAAGTCGCGGTCAGTGGTGCCAGCAGCAGCACTTACACCACGCCGGTCGTCAGCATGAGTGACGACGGCAAAGTGTACACGTGTAAAGTGGTCTTCAACGCTGTGACGTCGGACATCAGCAGCACCAGTGTGACACTGACCGGTGAGTACGAGTGGCTAGTCTTGGTCCGTGTTTTCCTTTACATGGCTCTTATGGCAAGGACGAAGATGTGGTATTCAAACAGTGTTGGTTTTAGTGTTTTAGGCACTGTGCCCGAAGACGTTTTAGATAGTGTGTGAAAACACTGGCATAATTTGGTGTTGTGTTTTGTGTTGATGTTGGCTTAAACTGGAAGAGGGTGACATTGGTGTGCGGAAAGAACCATGTCGGTTTGATTTCCTTTGTAGTCGGTGGGTTTTGGTTAAAGAAGGCAAGTGGTAGACGGTTATGTGTGTTGTGATGGCGATGTTTGATACGGCCTCAAGACGGCTGGAGAGAGTATCGCGTATGTGAGTATGTTGGTGTGAATATGAGGTGGGTTTTGATTTGTGTGCAGTTGTACCCCAAACGCCCAGCATCACCAGCAGTCCATCGGGTGATGTGACGGATGCGTCTTCTTTCACCTTGACTTGCGTGACGGCGTCGACTGGCCTGTCAACGGAGACGTACGTGTGGAACATTGGAGGCACTGACCAGAGCTCACAGTCCAGCAATACTCTGACCCAGACAGCAGGCATCAACAATGTTCAAGCCTACAGCTGTAAGGTGTCAGGGGATGGAGGCACCGACTATTCCGCCGTCAGCACCACCTTCACACCGTCAGGTGAGTCCATGGGCAGGCATCCCATGTAGAGCCAAGAGCCTGAGCTTGCTTGGTGTTGGCTGTGATAAAGACAGTGTTTGAGAAATGAGGCTTGGCGTTTGAAAGTGTCAACTGTTGTGGTTATGAAAGGAGAACGTACAAGCCAGGTATGAAGTAGAGGCAAGAGGGCGAGGTGTTGTTATCCGTGTGGGACTTGCCGAGGCAGCATAAAAAGTGCAGATACAGTTAGTCGTATTTTTGTTGATAAGAAAGCAGTTGTCTAAAAATAGAGTGACACGTATAAGAACGGTAAGTTAACGAAGGAAGTGCACTTTTTGTCTGGTTTCAGTGAAGGCACAGACGCCGACTGTCAGTGGCACTTCCAGTTTGACGGACGGAGACACGACGACTCTGACGTGCTCTTCGGCTTCGTCACCTCTGTCTGGGGCCAGCTATGAGTGGTACGCGAATGGAATCGCGGTCAGTGGTGCCAGCAGCAGCACTTACACCACGCCGGTCGTCAGCATGAGTGACGACGGCAAAGTGTACACGTGTAAAGTGGTCTTCAACGCTGTGACGTCGGACATCAGCAGCACCAGTGTGACACTGACCGGTGAGTACGAGTGGCTAGTCTTGGTCCGTGTTTTCCTTTACATGGCTCCTATGGCAAGGACGAAGATGTGGTATTCAAACAGTGTTGGTTTTTGGTGTTTTAGGCACTGTGCCCGAAGACGTTTTAGATAGTTTGTGAAAACACTGGCATAATTTGGTGTTGTGTTTTGTGTTGATGTTGGCTTAAACTGGAAGAGGGTGACATTGGTGTGCGGAAAGAACCATGTCGGTTTGATTTCCTTTGTAGTCGGTGGGTTTTGGTTAAAGAAGGCAAGTGGTAGACGGTTATGTGTGTTGTGATGGCGATGTTTGATACGGCCTCAAGACGGCTGGAGAGAGTATCGCGTATGTGAGTATGTTGGTGTGAATATGAGGTGGGTTTTGATTTGTGTGCAGTTGTACCCCAAACGCCCAGCATCACCAGCAGTCCATCGGGTGATGTGACGGATGCGTCTTCTTTCACCTTGACTTGCGTGACGGCGTCGACTGGCCTGTCAACGGAGACGTACGTGTGGAACATTGGAGGCACTGACCAGAGCTCACAGTCCAGCAATACTCTGACCCAGACAGCAGGCATCAACAATGTTCAAGCCTACAGCTGTAAGGTGTCAGGGGATGGAGGCACCGACTATTCCGCCGTCAGCACCACCTTCACACCGTCAGGTGAGTCCATGGGCAGGCATCCCATGTAGAGCCAAGAGCCTGAGCTTGCTTGGTGTTGGCTGTGATAAAGACAGTGTTTGAGAAATGAGGCTTGGCGTTTGAAAGTGTCAACTGTTGTGGTTATGAAAGGAGAACGTACAAGCCAGGTATGAAGTAGAGGCAAGAGGGCGAGGTGTTGTTATCCGTGTGGGACTTGCCGAGGCAGCATAAAAAGTGCAGATACAGTTAGTCGTATTTTTGTTGATAAGAAAGCAGTTGTCTAAAAATAGAGTGACACGTATAAGAACGGTAAGTTAACGAAGGAAGTGCACTTTTTGTCTGGTTTCAGTGAAGGCACAGACGCCGACTGTCAGTGGCACTTCCAGTTTGACGGACGGAGACACGACGACTCTGACGTGCTCTTCGGCTTCGTCACCTCTGTCTGGCGCCAGCTATGAGTGGTACGCGAATGGAATCGCGGTCAGTGGTGCCAGCAGCAGCACTTACACCACGCCGGTCTTCAGCATGAGTGACGACGGCAAAGTGTACACGTGTAAAGTGGTCTTCAACGCTGTGACGTCGGACATCAGCAGCACCAGTGTGACACTGACCGGTGAGTACGAGTGGCTAGTCTTGGTCCGTGTTTTCCTTTACATGGCTCTTATGGCAAGGACGAAGATGTGGTATTCAAACAGTGTTGGTTTTAGTGTTTTAGGCACTGTGCCCGAAGACGTTTTAGATAGTGTGTGAAAACACTGGCATAATTTGGTGTTGTGTTTTGTGTTGATGTTGGCTTAAACTGGAAGAGGGTGACATTGGTGTGCGGAAAGAACCATGTCGGTTTGATTTCCTTTGTAGTCGGTGGGCTTTGGTTTAAGAAGGCAAGTGGTAGACGGTTATGTGTGTTGTGATGGCGATGTTTGATACGGCCTCAAGACGGCTGGAGAGAGTATCGCGTATGTGAGTATGTTGGTGTGAATATGAGGTGGGTTTTGATTTGTGTGCAGTTGTACCCCAAACGCCCAGCATCACCAGCAGTCCATCGGGTGATGTGACGGATGCGTCTTCTTTCACCTTGACTTGCGTGACGGCGTCGACTGGCCTGTCAACGGAGACGTACGTGTGGAACATTGGAGGCACTGACCAGAGCTCACAGTCCAGCAATACTCTGACCCAGACAGCAGGCATCAACAATGTTCAAGCCTACAGCTGTAAGGTGTCAGGGGATGGAGGCACCGACTATTCCGCCGTCAGCACCACCTTCACACCGTCAGGTGAGTCCATGGGCAGGCATCCCATGTAGAGCCAAGAGCCTGAGCTTGCTTGGTGTTGGCTGTGATAAAGACAGTGTTTGAGAAATGAGGCTTGGCGTTTGAAAGTGTCAACTGTTGTGGTTATGAAAGGAGAACGTACAAGCCAGGTATGAAGTAGAGGCAAGAGGGCGAGGTGTTGTTATCCGTGTGGGACTTGCCGAGGCAGCATAAAAAGTGCAGATACAGTTAGTCGTATTTTTGTTGATAAGAAAGCAGTTGTCTAAAAATAGAGTGACACGTATAAGAACGGTAAGTTAACGAAGGAAGTGCACTTTTTGTCTGGTTTCAGTGAAGGCACAGACGCCGACTGTCAGTGGCACTTCCAGTTTGACGGACGGAGACACGACGACTCTGACGTGCTCTTCGGCTTCGTCACCTCTGTCTGGGGCCAGCTATGAGTGGTACGCGAATGGAATCGCGGTCAGTGGTGCCAGCAGCAGCACTTACACCACGCCGGTCGTCAGCATGAGTGACGACGGCAAAGTGTACACGTGTAAAGTGGTCTTCAACGCTGTGACGTCGGACATCAGCAGCACCAGTGTGACACTGACCGGTGAGTACGAGTGGCTAGTCTTGGTCCGTGTTTTCCTTTACATGGCTCTTATGGCAAGGACGAAGATGTGGTATTCAAACAGTGTTGGTTTTTGGTGTTTTAGGCACTGTGCCCGAAGACGTTTTAGATAGTTTGTGAAAACACTGGCATAATTTGGTGTTGTGTTTTGTGTTGATGTTGGCTTAAACTGGAAGAGGGTGACATTGGTGTGCGGAAAGAACCATGTCGGTTTGATTTCCTTTGTAGTCGGTGGGTTTTGGTTAAAGAAGGCAAGTGGTAGACGGTTATGTGTGTTGTGATGGCGATGTTTGATACGGCCTCAAGACGGCTGGAGAGAGTATCGCGTATGTGAGTATGTTGGTGTGAATATGAGGTGGGTTTTGATTTGTGTGCAGTTGTACCCCAAACGCCCAGCATCACCAGCAGTCCATCGGGTGATGTGACGGATGCGTCTTCTTTCACCTTGACTTGCGTGACGGCGTCGACTGGCCTGTCAACGGAGACGTACGTGTGGAACATTGGAGGCACTGACCAGAGCTCACAGTCCAGCAATACTCTGACCCAGACAGCAGGCATCAACAATGTTCAAGCCTACAGCTGTAAGGTGTCAGGGGATGGAGGCACCGACTATTCCGCCGTCAGCACCACCTTCACACCGTCAGGTGAGTCCATGGGCAGGCATCCCATGTAGAGCCAAGAGCCTGAGCTTGCTTGGTGTTGGCTGTGATAAAGACAGTGTTTGAGAAATGAGGCTTGGCGTTTGAAAGTGTCAACTGTTGTGGTTATGAAAGGAGAACGTACAAGCCAGGTATGAAGTAGAGGCAAGAGGGCGAGGTGTTGTTATCCGTGTGGGACTTGCCGAGGCAGCATAAAAAGTGCAGATACAGTTAGTCGTATTTTTGTTGATAAGAAAGCAGTTGTCTAAAAATAGAGTGACACGTATAAGAACGGTAAGTTAACGAAGGAAGTGCACTTTTTGTCTGGTTTCAGTGAAGGCACAGACGCCGACTGTCAGTGGCACTTCCAGTTTGACGGACGGAGACACGACGACTCTGACGTGCTCTTCGGCTTCGTCATCTCTGTCTGGCGCCAGCTATGAGTGGTACGCGGATGGAATCGCGGTCAGTGGTGCCAGCAGCAGCACTTACACCACGCCGGTCTTCAGCATGAGTGACGACGGCAAAGTGTACACGTGTAAAGTGGTCTTCAACGCTGTGACGTCGGACATCAGCAGCACCAGTGTGACACTGACCGGTGAGTACGAGTGGCTAGTCTTGGGCCGTGTTTTCCTTTATATGGCTCTTATGGCAAGGACGAAGATGTGGTATTCAAACAGTGTTGGTTTTAGTGTTTTAGGCACTGTGCCCGAAGACGTTTTAGATAGTGTGTGAAAACACTGGCATAATTTGGTGTTGTGTTTTGTGTTGATGTTGGCTTAAACTGGAAGAGGGTGACATTGGTGTGCGGAAAGAACCATGTCGGTTTGATTTCCTTTGTAGTCGGTGGGCTTTGGTTAAAGAAGGCAAGTGGTAGACGGTTATGTGTGTTGTGATGGCGATGTTTGATACGGCCTCAAGACGGCTGGAGAGAGTATCGCGTATGTGAGTATGTTGGTGTGAATATGAGGTGGGTTTTGATTTGTGTGCAGTTGTACCCCAAACGCCCAGCATCACCAGCAGTCCATCGGGTGATGTGACGGATGCGTCTTCTTTCACCTTGACTTGCGTGACGGCGTCGACTGGCCTGTCAACGGAGACGTACGTGTGGAACATTGGAGGCACTGACCAGAGCTCACAGTCCAGCAATACTCTGACCCAGACAGCAGGCATCAACAATGTTCAAGCCTACAGCTGTAAGGTGTCAGGGGATGGAGGCACCGACTATTCCGCCGTCAGCACCACCTTCACACCGTCAGGTGAGTCCATGGGCAGGCATCCCATGTAGAGCCAAGAGCCTGAGCTTGCTTGGTGTTGGCTGTGATAAAGACAGTGTTTGAGAAATGAGGCTTGGCGTTTGAAAGTGTCAACTGTTGTGGTTATGAAAGGAGAACGTACAAGCCAGGTATGAAGTAGAGGCAAGAGGGCGAGGTGTTGTTATCCGTGTGGGACTTGCCGAGGCAGCATAAAAAGTGCAGATACAGTTAGTCGTATTTTTGTTGATAAGAAAGCAGTTGTCTAAAAATAGAGTGACACGTATAAGAACGGTAAGTTAACGAAGGAAGTGCACTTTTTGTCTGGTTTCAGTGAAGGCACAGACGCCGACTGTCAGTGGCACTTCCAGTTTGACGGACGGAGACACGACGACTCTGACGTGCTCTTCGGCTTCGTCACCTCTGTCTGGGGCCAGCTATGAGTGGTACGCGAATGGAATCGCGGTCAGTGGTGCCAGCAGCAGCACTTACACCACGCCGGTCGTCAGCATGAGTGACGACGGCAAAGTGTACACGTGTAAAGTGGTCTTCAACGCTGTGACGTCGGACATCAGCAGCACCAGTGTGACACTGACCGGTGAGTACGAGTGGCTAGTCTTGGTCCGTGTTTTCCTTTACATGGCTCTTATGGCAAGGACGAAGATGTGGTATTCAAACAGTGTTGGTTTTTGGTGTTTTAGGCACTGTGCCCGAAGACGTTTTAGATAGTTTGTGAAAACACTGGCATAATTTGGTGTTGTGTTTTGTGTTGATGTTGGCTTAAACTGGAAGAGGGTGACATTGGTGTGCGGAAAGAACCATGTCGGTTTGATTTCCTTTGTAGTCGGTGGGTTTTGGTTAAAGAAGGCAAGTGGTAGACGGTTATGTGTGTTGTGATGGCGATGTTTGATACGGCCTCAAGACGGCTGGAGAGAGTATCGCGTATGTGAGTATGTTGGTGTGAATATGAGGTGGGTTTTGATTTGTGTGCAGTTGTACCCCAAACGCCCAGCATCACCAGCAGTCCATCGGGTGATGTGACGGATGCGTCTTCTTTCACCTTGACTTGCGTGACGGCGTCGACTGGCCTGTCAACGGAGACGTACGTGTGGAACATTGGAGGCACTGACCAGAGCTCACAGTCCAGCAATACTCTGACCCAGACAGCAGGCATCAACAATGTTCAAGCCTACAGCTGTAAGGTGTCAGGGGATGGAGGCACCGACTATTCCGCCGTCAGCACCACCTTCACACCGTCAGGTGAGTCCATGGGCAGGCATCCCATGTAGAGCCAAGAGCCTGAGCTTGCTTGGTGTTGGCTGTGATAAAGACAGTGTTTGAGAAATGAGGCTTGGCGTTTGAAAGTGTCAACTGTTGTGGTTATGAAAGGAGAACGTACAAGCCAGGTATGAAGTAGAGGCAAGAGGGCGAGGTGTTGTTATCCGTGTGGGACTTGCCGAGGCAGCATAAAAAGTGCAGATACAGTTAGTCGTATTTTTGTTGATAAGAAAGCAGTTGTCTGAAAATAGAGTGACACGTATAAGAACGGTAAGTTAACGAAGGAAGTGCACTTTTTGTCTGGTTTCAGTGAAGGCACAGACGCCGACTGTCAGTGGCACTTCCAGTTTGACGGACGGAGACACGACGACTCTGACGTGCTCTTCGGCTTCGTCACCTCTGTCTGGTGCCAGCTATGAATGGTACGCGGATGAAGTCGCGGTCAGTGGTGCCAGCAGCAGCACTTACACCACGCCGGTCGTCAGCATGAGTGACAACGGCAAAGTGTACACGTGTAAAGTGGTCTTCAACGCTGTGACGTCGGACATCAGCAGCACCAGTGTGACACTGACCGGTGAGTACGAGTGGCTAGTCTTGGGCCGTGTTTTCCTTTACATGGCTCTTATGGCAAGGACGAAGATGTGGTATTCAAGCAGTGTTGATTCTAGTGTTTTAGGCACTGTGCCCGAAGACGTTTTAGATAGTGTGTGAAAACACTGGCATAATTTGGTGTTGTGTTTTGTGTTGATGTTGGCTTAAACTGGAAGAGGGTGACATTCATGTGCGGAAAGAACCATGTCGGTTTGATTTCCTTTGTAGTCGGTGGGTTTTGGTTAAAGAAGGCAAGTAGTAGACGGTTATGTGTGTTGTGATGGCGATGTTTGATGAGACCTCAAGACGGCTGGAGAGAGTATCGCGTATGTGAGTATGTTGGTGTGAATATGAGGTGGGTTTTGATTTGTGTGCAGTTGTACCCCAAACGCCCAGCATCACCAGCAGTCCATCGGGTGATGTGACGGATGCGTCTTCTTTCACCTTGACTTGCGTGACGGCGTCTACTGGCCTGTCAACGGAGACGTACGTGTGGAACATTGGAGGCACTGACCAGAGCTCACAGTCCAGCAATACT
Source organism: Littorina saxatilis (assembly GCF_037325665.1). Lineage (NCBI taxonomy): Eukaryota > Metazoa > Mollusca > Gastropoda > Littorinimorpha > Littorinidae > Littorina > Littorina saxatilis. The sequence goes on along the minus strand of NC_090246.1, from coordinate 53,512,143 downwards.
CTGACCCAGACAGCAGACATCAACAATGTTCAAGCCTACAGCTGTAAGGTGTCAGGGGATGGAGGCACCGACTATTCCGCCGTCAGCACCACCTTCACACCGTCAGGTGAGTGCATGGGCAGGCATCCCATGTAGAGCCAAGAGCCTGAGCTTGCTTGGTGTTGGCTGTGATAAAGACAGTGTTTGAGAAATGAGGCTTGGCGTTTGAAAGTGTCAACTGTTGTGGTTATGAAAGGAGAACGTACAAGCCAGGTATGAAGTAGAGGCAAGAGGGCGAGGTGTTGTTATCCGTGTGGGACTTGCCGAGGCAGCATAAAAAGTGCAGATACAGTTAGTCGTATTTTTGTTGATAAGAAAGCAGTTGTCTGAAAATAGAGTGACACGTATAAGAACGGTAAGTTAACGAAGGAAGTGCACTTTTTGTCTGGTTTCAGTGAAGGCACAGACGCCGACTGTCAGTGGCACTTCCAGTTTGACGGACGGAGACACGACGACTCTGACGTGCTCTTCGGCTTCGTCACCTCTGTCTGGGGCCAGCTATGAGTGGTACGCGAATGGAATCGCGGTCAGTGGTGCCAGCAGCAGCACTTACACCACGCCGGTCGTCAGCATGAGTGACGACGGCAAAGTGTACACGTGTAAAGTGGTCTTCAACGCTGTGACGTCGGACATCAGCAGCACCAGTGTGACACTGACCGGTGAGTACGAGTGGCTAGTCTTGGGCCGTGTTTTCCTTTATATGGCTCTTATGGCAAGGACGAAGATGTGGTATTCAAGCAGTGTTGGTTTGAGTGTTTTGGGCACTGTGCCCGAAAACGTTTTTGATAGTGTGTGAAAACACTGGCATAATTTGGTGTTGTGTTTTGTGTTGATGTTGGCTTAAACTGGAAGAGGGTGACATTGGTGTGCGGAAAGAACCATGCCGGTTTGATTTCCTTTGTAGTCGGTGGGTTTTGGTTAAAGAAGGCAAGTGGTAGACGGTTATGTGTGTTGTGATGGCGATGTTTGATACGGCCTCAAGACGGCTGGAGAGAGTATCGCGTATGTGAGTATGTTGGTGTGAATATGAGGTGGGTTTTGATTTGTGTGCAGTTGTACCCAAAACGCCCAGCATCACCAGCAGTCCATCGGGTGATGTGACGGATGCGTCTTCTTTCACCTTGACTTGCGTGACGGCGTCTACTGGCCTGTCAACGGAGACGTACGTGTGGAACATTGGAGGCACTGACCAGAGCTCACAGTCCAGCAATACTCTGACCCAGACAGCAGACATCAACAATGTTCAAGCCTACAGCTGTAAGGTGTCAGGGGATGGAGGCACCGACTATTCCGCCGTCAGCACCACCTTCACACCGTCAGGTGAGTGCATGGGCAGGCATCCCATGTAGAGCCAAGAGCCTGAGCTTGCTTGGTGTCGGCTGTGATAAAGACAGTGTTTGAGAAATGAGGCTTGGCGTTTGAAAGTGTCAACTGTTGTGGTTATGAAAGGAGAACGTACAAGCCAGGTATGAAGTAGAGGCAAGAGGGCGAGGTGTTGTTATCCGTGTGGGACTTGCTGAGGCAGCATAAAAAGTGCAGATACAGTTAGTCGTATTTTTGAGTCACTTGAGAAAAGGTGACTCTATGTAATCGGTCAGTGTTAGTCTGTCCGGCCGGCCGGCCGGCCGGCCGGCCGGCCGTCCGTAGACACCACCTTAACGTTGGACTTTTCTCGGAAACTATCAAAGCGATCGGGCTCATATTTTGTTTAGTCGTGACCTCCAATGACCTCTACACTTTAACGATGGTTTCGTTGACCTTTGACCTTTTTCAAGGTCACAGGTCAGCGTCAAAGGAAAAATTAGACATTTTATATCTTTGACAAAGTTCATCGGATGTGATTGAAACTTTGTAGGATTATTCTTTACATCAAAGTATTTACATCTGTAGCCTTTTACGAACGTTATCAGAAAAACAAGGGAGATAACTAGCCTTTTCTGTTCGGCAACACACAACTTAACGTTGGGCTTTTCTCGGAAACTATAAAAGTGACCGGGCTCAAATTTTATGTGAACGTGACTCATTGTGTTGTGTATAGCAATTTCTTCCTGTCCATCTGATGCCTCATATAATATTCAGAACTGCGAAAGTGACTCGATCGAGCGTTTGCTCTTCTTGTTGTTGATAAGAAAGCAGTTGTCTGAAAATAGAGTGACACGTATAAGAACGGTAAGTTAACGAAGGAAGTGCACTTTTTGTCTGGTTTCAGTGAAGGCACAGACGCCGACTGTCAGTGGCACTTCCAGTTTGACGGACGGAGACACGACGACTCTGACGTGCTCTTCGGCTTCGTCACCTCTGTCTGGCGCCAGCTATGAGTGGTACGCGGATGAAATCGCGGTCAATGGTGCCAGCAGCAGCACTTACACCACGCCGGTCGTCAGCATGAGTGACAACGGCAAAGTGTACACGTGTAAAGTGGTCTTCAACGCTGTGACGTCGGACATCAGCAGCACCAGTGTGACACTGACCGGTGAGTACGAGTGGCTAGTCTTGGGCCGTGTTTTCCTTTACATGGCTCTTATGGCAAGGACGAAGATGTGGTATTCAAGCAGTGTTGATTCTAGTGTTTTAGGCACTGTGCCCGAAGACGTTTTAGATAGTGTGTGAAAACACTGGCATAATTTGGTGTTGTGTTTTGTGTTGATGTTGGCTTAAACTGGAAGAGGGTGACATTGGTGTGCGGAAAGAACCATGTCGGTTTGATTTCCTTTGTAGTCGGTGGGTTTTGGTTAAAGAAGGCAAGTGGTAGACGGTTATGTGTGTTGTGATGGCGATGTTTGATGCGGCGTCAAGACGGCTGGAGAGAGTATCGTGTATGTGAGTATGTTGGTGTGAATATGAGGTGGGTTTTGATTTGTGTGCAGTTGTACCCAAAACGCCCAGCATCACCAGCAGTCCATCGGGTGATGTGACGGATGCGTCTTCTTTCACCTTGACTTGCGTGACGGCGTCTACTGGCCTGTCAACGGAGACGTACGTGTGGAACATTGGAGGCACTGACCAGAGCTCACAGTCCAGCAATACTCTGACCCAGACAGCAGACATCAACAATGTTCTAGCCTACAGCTGTAAGGTGTCAGGGGATGGAGGCACCGACTATTCTGCCGTCAGCACCACCTTCACACCGTCAGGTGAGTGCATGGGCAGGCATCCCATGTAGAGCCAAGAGCCTGAGCTTGCTTGGTGTTGGCTGTGATAAAGACAGTGTTTGAGAAATGAGGCTTGGCGTTTGAAAGTGTCAACTGTTGTGGTTATGAAAGGAGAACGTACAAGCCAGGTATGAAGTAGAGGCTAGAGGGCGAGGTGTTGTTATCCGTGTGGGACTTGCCGAGGCAGCATAAAACGTGCAGATACAGTTAGTCGTATTTTTGTTGATAAGAAAGCAGTTGTCTGAAAATAGAGTGACACGTATAAGAACGGTAAGTTAACGAAGGAAGTGCACTTTTTGTCTGGTTTCAGTGAAGGCACAGACGCCGACTGTCAGTGGCACTTCCAGTTTGACGGACGGAGACACGACGACTCTGACGTGCTCTTCGGCTTCGTCACCTCTGTCTGGTGCCAGCTATGAATGGTACGCGGATGAAGTCGCGGTCAGTGGTGCCAGCAGCAGCACTTACACCACGCCGGTCGTCAGCATGAGTGACGACGGCAAAGTGTACACGTGTAAAGTGGTCTTCAACGCTGTGACGTCGGACATCAGCAGCACCAGTGTGACACTGACCGGTGAGTACGAGTGGCTAGTCTTGGGCCGTGTTTTCCTTTACATGGCTCTTATGGCAAGGACGAAGATGTGGTATTCAAGCAGTGTTGATTCTAGTGTTTTAGGCACTGTGCCCGAAGACGTTTTAGATAGTGTGTGAAAACACTGGCATAATTTGGTGTTGTGTTTTGTGTTGATGTTGGCTTAAACTGGAAGAGGGTGACATTGGTGTGCGGAAAGAACCATGTCGGTTTGATTTCCTTTGTAGTCGGTGGGTTTTGGTTAAAGAAGGCAAGTGGTAGACGGTTATGTGTGTTGTGATGGCGATGTTTGATGCGGCGTCAAGACGGCTGGAGAGAGTATCGTGTATGTGAGTATGTTGGTGTGAATATGAGGTGGGTTTTGATTTGTGTGCAGTTGTACCCAAAACGCCCAGCATCACCAGCAGTCCATCGGGTGATGTGACGGATGCGTCTTCTTTCACCTTGACTTGCGTGACGGCGTCTACTGGCCTGTCAACGGAGACGTACGTGTGGAACATTGGAGGCACTGACCAGAGCTCACAGTCCAGCAATACTCTGACCCAGACAGCAGACATCAACAATGTTCAAGCCTACAGCTGTAAGGTGTCAGGGGATGGAGGCACCGACTATTCCGTCGTCAGCACCACCTTCACACCGTCAGGTGAGTGCATGGGCAGGCATCCCATGTAGAGCCAAAAGCCTGAGCTTGCTTGGTGTTGGCTGTGATAAAGACAGTGTTTGAGAAATGAGGCTTGGCGTTTGAAAGTGTCAACTGTTGTGGTTATGAAAGGAGAACGTACGTACAAGCCAGGTATGAAGTAGAGGCAAGAGGGCGAGGTGTTGTTATCCGTGTGGGACTTGGTGAGGCATCATAAGAAGTGCAGATAGTTAGTCGTATTTTTGTTGATAAGAAAGCAGTTGTCTGAAAATAGAGTGACACGTATAAGAACGGTAAGTTAACGAAGGAAGTGCACTTTTTGTCTGGTTTCAGTGAAGGCACAGACGCCGACTGTCAGTGGCACTTCCAGTTTGACGGACGGAGACACGACGACTCTGACGTGCTCTTCGGCTTCGTCACCTCTGTCTGGCGCCAGCTATGAGTGGTACGCGGATGAAATCGCGGTCAGTGGTGCCAGCAGCAGCACTTACACCACGCCGGTCGTCAGCATGAGTGACAACGGCAAAGTGTACACGTGTAAAGTGGTCTTCAACGCTGTGACGTCGGACATCAGCAGCACCAGTGTGACACTGACCGGTGAGTACGAGTGGCTAGTCTTGGGCCTTGTTTTCCTTTACATGGGTCTTATCGCAAGGACGAAGATTTGGTATTCAAGCAGTGTTGGTTTTAGTGTTTTAGGCACTGTGCCCGAAGACGTTTTAGATAGTGTGTGAAAACACTGGCATAATTTGGTGTTGTGTTTTGTGTTGATGTTGGCTTAAACTGGAAGAGGGTGACATTCATGTGCGGAAAGAACCATGTCGGTTTGATTTCCTTTGTAGTCGGTGGGTTTTGGTTAAAGAAGGCAAGTAGTAGACGGTTATGTGTGTTGTGATGGCGATGTTTGATGAGACCTCAAGACGGCTGGAGAGAGTATCGCGTATGTGAGTATGTTGGTGTGAATATGAGGTGGGTTTTGATTTGTGTGCAGTTGTACCCCAAACGCCCAGCATCACCAGCAGTCCATCGGGTGATGTGACGGACGCTTCTTCTTTCACTTTGACTTGCGTGACGGCGTCTACTGGCCTGTCAACGGAGACGTACGTATGGAACATAGGAGGCGTTGACCAGAGCTCACAGTCCAGCAATACTCTGACCCAGACAGCAGACATCAACACTGTTCCAGCCTACAGCTGTAAGGTGTCAGGGGATGGAGGCACCGACTATTCCGCCGTCAGCACCACCTTCACACCGTCAGGTGAGTCCGCGGGCAGAAACTTTATGTAGGGCCAAGAGCCAAAGCAGGATGAATGCTTGGTATAAACAGGAAAAGAAATTGTGGTAATTGTTTTGAGTGTGAAAGATCTAAGGCTGATATGATTGTGTCGTTCCTGGAATGGGGATGAGGGGAAGGGGAGCACCTGCTAATTTAAAAACAAAATGATGTATTATTTCCTCCTCGTCAGTCTGTAAAAGTTTTCTGCAAGCATACATGGAATATGTTTCGATCAATTATGAAATTGAAGTTACGCCATGTTTGTCAGGACATTCTGTGTACGTAAGGATAGCATTGTACTGATCTTGTCTTGATGAAAAAAGAATTCTTTTATGATTTAAGAATGTTTGTGTAACTAGCTGTCAATTTATTATTTAGATTTTAAAAGTTAGGTCTAGCGTCAAAACGCACCACGGTCCGATTGTGTGAGGAGACAATCCGCAAAATTAATTCTTTGAAAATTGCTCGCTCTTTACGTAGGGCACCTACGATGTTCCCGTTCCGTGAGCGTTCAAATGGAAGGGTGTCTGTACTGAGTGTAAAAGCCTGTCAGTATCTGTGATGGTTTACGGGAGGCTTACTGTGCCTTTAAGCTGGGAATGGAAACACTTACTACCGACTGAGGTATGTCAGCTGGCGTACATTTGCAATGTAAAATATGTTTGTCATGGCAGTGAAAGCGCAGACGCCGACTGTCAGTGGCACTTCCAGTTTAACGGACGGAGACACGACGACTCTGACGTGCTCTTCGGCTTCGTCACCTCTGTCTGGCGCCACCTATGAGTGGTACGCGGATGGAATCGCGGTCAGTGGCGCCAGCAGCAGTACTTACACCACGCCGGCCGTCAGCATGAGTGACGACGGCAAAGTGTACACGTGTAAAGTGGTCTTCAACGCTGTGACGTCGGACATCAGCAGCACCAGTTTGGCACTCACAGGTGAGTACACAGGCATTGTATTTGGCCGTGCCGTCTGTTTGCCTACTTTGTTTTGAGTGAAAGAGGTCGTGAAGTTCCAGCTTGACTTTAAACAAATTGTATATGTTCCTACCATAAAACGTCATGGCAATTCATATCAATTTAGAGGTTATCAAGTTATCTTAAGAACATGCTTGTAATTTTTTTGGGTATGATTTCTTGTTTGTGTCAGACGAAAGTTATCACACTTAGTTGCAAATAGGGATTCACTGAAATATATATATATTTTTTTTTACAACTTCAAGTGGTGCAATCAATACAAAAAAGGCGAAACTTACCCTACAACTACAAACATCCTCCTCCGTGGGGAAACCTACTTTTTGTATATATTTTGTAATAATACGCGCACATGATACTAAACGGGAGAGGTGACCCAGATTAGAGACAAAATCAACGATGGGTGACAACTATGAACCAGAGAATATGTCGTACAACTGTTTTGGTTTGTGTGCAGTTGTACCCCAAACGCCCAGCATTACCAGCAGTCCTTCAGGTGACGTGACGGACGTGTCTTCTTTCACCTTGACTTGCATGACGGCGTCTACTGGCCTGTCAACGGAGACGTACGTGTGGAACATAGATGGCGCTGACCAGAGCTCACAGTCCATTAATACTCTGACCCAGACAGCAGACATCAACAATGTTCTAGCCTACAGCTGTAAGGTGTCAGGGGATGGAGGCACCGACTATTCCGCCGTCAGCACCACCTTCACACCGTCAGGTGAGTTCGCGGGCAGGCATCCCATGTTGAGCCTAGCGCCTGTTAATGGTAAGTTGTGGCAGTACTGAGATATGCTTACATATCACTTTGAAGCGAATGCTTTAAATGAAGAGGATGATGGCCTAAAGGCGCTTAGGACACTGGTGAAGGTGCATGTTCTGGTTGCAGTGAAGGCTCAGACGCCGACTGTCAGTGGCACTTCCAGTTTGACGGACGGAGACACGACGACTCTGACGTGTTCTTCGGTTTCGTCACCTCTGGTTGGCGCCACCTATGAGTGGTACGCGGATGGAATCGCGGCCAGCGGCGCCAGCAGCAGCACTTACACCACGCCGGCCGTCAGCATGAATGACGACGGCAAAGTGTACACGTGTAAAGTGGTCTTCAACGATGTGACGTCGGAACTGAGTAGTAACAGTGTGACATTAACAGGTTTGACAATTCATGCTATAGTTTATGTAGTAAGACGTATACAAGGAATATAACCTATTACTGTTAAGGTAGAGGTGGAATGGTTGATGAATGAAAATTGGTACAACATAGACAAATGGTTCATCCATACCCAGTAGTCTAATTTTGCTCATCCAAATAGTTACTCGCTACATTTTGGATGTGCTTAACAGTTATGTATTGTTAGACTGTTTTTACGTCATATAATCAAGCTCTTTCTGCCTGAGTGTGAACAGAAAAAAAAACTTGCCAGAAATAGTACTGAGAAAAGTTATTACATCATTACAAACCTCAATTCTTTCAATAAGAAAAAATGAAACACCGAGTAAAGCATGGGATTATGATAAAACGTACTCTTACCTCAGCTTACTTCAATCTGAATTTGTAATGTTTTGATGTTTATTCGTGTTTTGTAACATTTTCATACGTTTGTTACACAGTCTTGCCTCAAACACCAAGCATCACGATGAGTCCATCGAGTGCTGTGGAAGATGCAGCTACCTACACCTTGACATGTGCAACTCCTTCCGTCAACTTGACCACAGAGACGTACGTGTGGAACATAGGAGGCACTGACCAGAGCCCACAGTCCAGCAGTACTCTGACCGAGACAGCAGACATCAACACTGTTCCAGCATACAGCTGTAAGGTGTCAGGGGATGGAGGCACCGACTATTCCGCTGTCAGCAGCACATTCAACCCATCAGGTGAGTCAATTACCCACAAGTTATGAATAAAAGGGACAAAACCTGAAAGGAAAAGCATGTTTGTCGCCAAGTTATGTTGTTGTTAGTTACTCGCGTCTTAATTCATTTTTTTGTTTAGGAAACTATGGGCTTATTGTTGTTGACTACATTCATCATTGAGATTCAATAAATGAGATGTCCCCATTAAATGTGTGCGTGTGACAACAACTATCACGCTTTAAATAATTAAGAAGTACCATTTTATTCTGTTAATGCATTTCCTTCTTGAGTATCTATTGTACCTTATAATTCAGTGAAAGCACAGACGCCGACTGTCAGTGGCACTTCCAGTTTGACGGACGGAGACACGACGTCTCTGACGTGCTCTTCGGTTTCGTCACCTCTCTCTGGCGCCACCTATGAGTGGTACGCGGATGGAGTCGCGGTCAGTGGCGCCAGCAGCAGCGCTTACACCACGCCGGCCGTCAGCATGAGTGACGACGGCAAAGTGCACACGTGTAAAGTGGTCTTTAACGCTGTGACGTCGGACATCAGCAGCACCAGTGTGACACTGACCGGTGAGATATAGGCAATGTCGTGAAGAGCTCTGTTACAATAGGTTGGGTTATTCAGTTATCTGAAGACCATGTGGATCAGGTAACCTCAATACAATGGAACTCAATCACCACTGTACTTTTTTTAATGGTTTTGCAACATTAATCAATTAAAGTTTAACTGCTTTGAATTGATCTAAACATGAAATCTAACATACAGGTTCTTAATGAAAAGCACATCGTACTGTGATTTGACATTGAGATTTGAATTAGTCTTGGTGTAGGCTAGTATATTTAAAATAAAACATTATCATAAAATGCAGTCATTTACTGAATTATAAGCTATTGTTGTGGGGGTCTACAGAGAAGAATGTTTTGTTTTAATGAGCATTTGCTCTTTAAAGGTAGGTGGGAATGGCGCTCTGGTGCAGCGCTTTCTGTGTAGTTTATTGTCGAATATTAAATCTTGTTGATATATGTTTGTCATTTGATTTCGGTTGCCGAATCGTTATTTACACAGACAGCATCCACTTTTTGTGTGAGAACCAAATATCTTTTTTTTTCTCCAGTGGTTCCTCAGGCACCCACCATCAGCGGCAGTTACACAGGAGATGTGGAAGATGCGACAAACTTCACCTTGACTTGCGTGACGGCGTCTACAGGCCTGTCAACGGAGACATACGTGTGGAACGTAGGAGGCACTGACCAGAGCTCACAGTCCAGCAATACTCTGACCCAGACAGCAGACATCAAGACTGTTCCAGCCTACAGCTGTAAGGTGTCAGGGGATGGAGGCACCGACTATTCCGCCGTCAGCCCCACCTTCACGCCGTCAGGTAAAGCATAGATACACTAATTCCGGAAGATTAGGAAACGCTGAACTCAGCTAACGGATCAGGACTGGTTGCTTAGTTCAACTTAACCATCAACACATTAGAGCTTTTTTGTGGCTGATTAACATCTGACAAAGCATAATTCCCTGAATTTAGCTGAATGCAAAAGGCTGTTTTGTGTCAGAAACAGTTACAGAATAGGAAGTGCATAATTTATCAATCCATAAATGTCCAATTGAATCAAACCATTTGTTCAAAGTAAGACTGCATCTGTTTGTTAACCAAGCCTGTCCGTGTTTCTAATACAGTGAAGCCACAGACACCAAGTGTAAACGGTACCTCAGATTTGACGGACGGAGACACGACGAATCTGACGTGCTCTTCGGCTTCGTCACCTCTGTCTGGCGCCACCTATGAGTGGTACGCGGATGGAATCGCTGTCAGTGGCGCCAGCAGCAGCTCTTACACCACGCCGGCCGTCAGCATGAGTGACGACGGCAAAGTGTACACGTGTAAAGTGGTCTTCAACGCTGTGACGTCGGACATCAGCAGCATCAGCGTTACTCTAACAGGTGATACGATTGTTGGATTAGTTGTATATGTGGTGACTGGAATCCAAACATTTGTATACTCTGAACCTTTATATATATATATGCATGAGACGTTTGTTCAAGTCATTGAATAATGCTGTATTTCACACTTTCGGTAAATGTCGGTTTTGACAAATGACATCAGGTTTTCAGTCATGATTGAAGATCGCTAATACACTTTGCATAACTGGTATATGGGTCAATTCACAGCTTTCACCTATAGTGTCATGTATAACGTTTTCCTTTCTTTATTGAAGGAGACTGTTTATTTTATTCAACACGAGGACAGTATTATAACTTTCTGTAAATACGGAAATGTGTTTATGTGCAGTTGTACCCCAAATGACAAGCATCAGCAGCAGTCCTGCAGGTGATGTTGAAGATGCGACAAACTTCACCTTGACCTGCGTGACGGCGTCTACTGGCCTGTCAACGGCGACGTACGTGTGGAGCGTAGATGGCGTTGACCAGAGCCCACAGTCCAGCAATACTCTGACCCAGACAGCAAACATCAACACTGTTCTAGCCTACAGCTGTAAGGTGTCAGGGGATGGAGGCACTGACCATTCCTCCGTCAGCAGCATCTTCACGCCGTCAGGTATGTAACTTCGTTTTTCTTCGAGATACTATTACATCTTTCTTTTCTTTATTTGGTGTTTAACGTCGTTTTCAACTACTATTACATGTTATGTTTGGTTATGACTCCATAGTCAGCACAAAAATGGTTGAGACCTTTTGAGACCTTTTGATTATATAATCATTGGGTCTGTTTCAAACCTGATACGACCGGCAATATTATTCGGATAATTTGAAAATAGTGCACACACAAATCTACTTTCTGTACACACAGAACAAGAACTTAAGTCATATGCTGTTCAGCAAGGCTGATCAGATTCGCACCTGGACTACTCAAAGAAAACGAAATAGTATTTACACAAAATCATTCCTGAAAGCTAAGTATTAAATTACATATTCTTACGCAACTCACATAGAAAGCATTAACTTCAGTTAAAGTGCTAGGACACTGAACTACGCTTCACCCCAAAGGGGAAGCAACCCCCTAAAAAAGAACGGCCTTGACCTCTAACCCAAGCTATACAAGAGTCGAGGTCATACCGTCACGTGACCTATCACGCGTGACTCAACCGCCGCCATGTTGAAACCTCTCTCCCACTTCAGTCTCCAAGTAGTTCGGACGCTCTGCAGGCTTTTAGCCTACTGTCTTCTGGACAGTGTTTCACCCCGTCTACAGGTCCCTGCTTCTCATGCACAAGTTTGGGTGAGCTCGTTCTAATTGTTTGCTTTTGCTTGCGTTTGTTCATATGGCGATAACTTCTTCTTGAGGAGCCAAATTCACTATTATAAACAAAGTGGTCTGTTACTCTTATCGGGGCCTGGAATCTTTTCGCGGCATGCGTCTTGGACAACCCGATAGCGGCAAGCCCCCATCCCCCACCGACCGTCGGCGCGCTGTGTCTGTTACACTTGGCCTTGGCAGAAGCAAGATGGGTTAAAATCTAACAGGCCCCTGATCTTAAGACTTTTTTTTAATTGAAATAAAATCGAATTCATTAATATTATGTTGTCTGTGCGCTCGTCTTTACTCATACACTCACAGGTTTCGTACCAGTGTAACATCCCCCCCCCCCCCCCCAGCTTAAAACTCTTTGTTTGGCGACTTACTACTGCAGAACTTAAAACTGTTAACCCTCTAGAACCTGCTCATGCTAGCAGCGTTTCTAAACTTGTTTTTTGTGATGTTTGGTAATTCATTATCTCCAGGCAAATATATGCACTTTTATCAGTACAGCCGCGAAGTGTGTTACGAAGTGGTGTGTGTTGCGTGTGCCTATGCACACTAGCTTGGCTGAGGAGGGTGGAAAGCCATGCAGCTCAGAATCAGATACCGATCAAAGTCACTGTGAAACCTGCGATGAGACCCTCTTTAAAACACATCTCCATAATCCCGTAACTACAATATTCCTACAAAACGCAAAAGGGTTACTGGGTTGGTTGTTTCCAGAAGTTAATTTTAACCTCAAAGAGCACAGGTTCTAATCATTGTACGCATCACGTTGGTCTGCAATTTAGACTGCTTTGTGATCTTCGCAGGTTTCACTGTCTCCTTTGGAATTGGGTCTGAATGAAGTTGGCGGCAACGAGTGAATTTGTTTGCCTCAAAGCGAATGTCCGATACCGGTCGTTGTCGTAAAGAAATAGTCTCAGTAAATTTGCAAAAAATACACTATCCTCGTTTTCTAAGCCATTTTTCTCAAAGGTTTGGTAAACCGAGGCTTTTTTGTTTTCAAACGCTTATGATTCCGTCAGAAACATCGAACACGCTTTAAATGTTGCAACAACAACATCATAATCCAAACGCAGGTAAAATACTCTCTAACTATACTGAATTTGTGTTTGTAGTGCTGTAGTACAAGTTCCTTCAGTTTTACACTACATTTTTAGCTTGAAGGGATTGTAGTATGTTATATTTTGCAATATGAATAATTGTACATATCAATATAATGAAAAAACAAGCAAATCGAGTCCAAACTTTTAGGTTTCCAACCTGGCAACTGAATAACAAGATGGCGTACATTTTGTCGTCTGCTTCCCCCAACCCTTCATAAATGTAGAAAAAGTCCCCGAGTTTCCCCCTTCTTCTTGCCTTGGCTGCAATGTTTACGCGGCTGGGATTTATCACCGCGCGGCTCGCTGACAAGATAAAATAAACAAGCTCCCCCACTGGAATTGGGAACTAGTGGCCATATGTCTTTCTCCGTTGTTCGGTCTGGTTGTTGTTTATCAATATCATAACTCAGACTGGTTTTTTGTCAGCAATGGCTGACAAGGAGAAATAGAAACCACAGACTAGTCAGTAGCTGCTGAGGTTTCTCCTATTAAGTTCGCATAAAGAGAAAGGCAAAGGCACTACCATTTCTGTTCTTGACCCAGCTTCTCTTACTACTACGTCTGTTAAATAGCCTTGAATGGTTGAAAACGACGTTAAAGGCATATGTACGCGCTCCCGTGTTTACAAAGTGTAGTTTGTCTATAATCGATGTCAAACGCACCATAAGACCATGTAATGACGATATGTCGCCATGCGCCGACCATATACTTGTTTTACAACTTGTTCTAGCCTCTGAAAAAGTGAGGATGTCAACAAAGACGCGGAGGTATTTCCCTTGCGTCAACGCTACCTCTGTGGCAAATCTAGATAAATAGGACGATCTAGATCAAAATAAAATTGCAATATCTTGCAGGGAACTTAATTTAGCATGTCTCCAGCTGTGGGTAAAGCAATTAGTGTGTATAGTCATCAAGTACATATGGCTTTAAACACTATATAAAGAAGAAAGAAAAAATGTCTGTTAAATTTCGGACCCTATGAGTCCAATCATGCCGGTGCTGAAGCAGGTTAAATTTAGGTTACTTCAGCCAAGGCAAACACAGTGGGAAAGAATACTTGTGTTAAAGATGGTTTTTCTTCCCTTTTTTGAGATGTTTTCGACCCAAATGTATAACATGTTGCCATTCGTCGATTTTGTGCTCGCTCCCGGCGGGAGTGGGCGACGCGGCTTGTTGTCACGCATCGAGGTTCCGCCTTCATGCACAGTCACTTCGGCTGACGTGCACGCAGAGGAGTGTGTTTACTTCATACGAGGAGCTTTCACGCTCTACAGGTTAGTCAAGTTCACCGGTAGCCAGGTTCTCTGGTGAAAGTGTTCAAGTTGGGCCGGAACTAGTAGCCCCCCCGCCACGGCCGGGGGGTGAAAGTACGACTCCCCGGAGGCTATCGCTCTTAGCAAGCGGAACTCGGGGGGTCGACACCGGACAACAAGTTGGGCCGGAACTAGTAGCCCCCCCGCCACGGCCGGGGGGTGAAAGTACGACTCCCCGGAGGCTATCGCTCTTAGCAAGCGGAACTCGGGGGGTCGACACCGGACAACAAGTTGGGCCGGAACTAGTAGCCCCCCCGCCACGGCCGGGGGGTGAAAGTTCGACTCTCCCGGAGGCTATCGCTCTTAGCAAGCGGAACTCACGGGGGGTCGACACCGGACAACGAGACAGTTGTACTCACAGGCAGACTGGTATGTCTCCGGTGAATGTAAACAAGTCTCAACTTCCTCCCTCTGGGCAGGAAGCTGCTTTCGGGCAGGCTTTGCACGGTTCTTCCGTCTTGCAATCAGCCTCGCCTGTGGTGGATCGTTTTAGTGACGCAGCTAGTCACAGTGACTTTCACGGTCCGGCCACAGCAGATTCGGAGTTCGACGATTCTCACTCAGTTTCTGAGGAGGAAGTTGATGTCAAGTTGTCACTCAGACTTAAACCAGCTATGGTTACTGCAGCTCAGGTGTCTGCCAAGTACTTCGCTGAAGGGGTGACAGCTATGACAAGCTCTGCGGCACCACCACCCTCAGTGGCGGGTGATTTCCGCCCTGCTTTAATGGAAGTTCAGGGATATCGTTTTAGCGAGTCTCCTTCTGTTGCTTACGAACTTTCCAGGGTGCTGGCTAGAACTTCGGGTTCTGAGAATAGCTTGCCTGTGGATACTGTGCCTTTACTGGCTGCACACGGTCAGGCTCCTGATGCTGCTCAGCCATGGCTTGCCTCAGACCAGTTACGGAAGTCGAGCACTTCGTTTCATTCACGCAAGTTTGCTCTCTCCCGTCGTCATCACAGTCTTATTGAGACTTACGCTTTGCCGAGTGCACCGCTTCCGGTCACTCCGGAGTCGGCTAATCTCAGAGAGGATGTCTATCGTTTGGACAAACATTGTGCTTACTCTGAAGGCGCATTACTTGGTTTGGATGAAACGGGAAGATACTCGTTGGAACTTGCGTCTCTTTCAGAGACACTTCTTCGATCTCGTTCGCGGTCGATCGCGGTGTCGTCGGATCCTTTCGTATTTCGAAACGACTCTAGCGTGAAAGACGTCCCCATACTCCTGGCCTCTTTGGCTAAGGTTTCAGCCGAACAAATGTCAGTCGTGGCACGGTTGTACGCACTTGCGGTTTTCACACGCAGGGACGCTTTCTTGTCTGGCTCTAGAATTTTAACTTGGGGAAGTTTTCTCATATGATTCTCCTTTTCCACCACTTCCTTTGTGGGCAGCGATGCGGCGTTGCTTTCGCTTGCGTCACCCGCGCAAGTAACGCTTCACTCGCTGAGCGATATCCGTAGTCCTAGGTTACACCAAGCCTAAGAACTTAGTTTATTCTTTTCTTCGTACTACGGAACCGCTTCCGGTTGCACCGGACTTGTCGATCATACATCTTAACGTTCATAGCAAGGAGAAACTGTCTGTTTTCAAGAACAATGATCTCCTGGCTGTGGAAGATTGTGGCCGCTCTTCTTTCTATTATCCGCGTCTTGGTACAAGACTTTGATTCGTTCTTTCCCTTGTGCGGTTTCGTACTCACGGGATGCCTTTGTGTTCTGTCGGGACACATATACAAAGGGTTTAGCTTTGCTGTTCGTCTGGGAAAAGGCCTCGGCCGACAGTATTGTTCTGTCGGTGAGACTTAAATCTCTTCCTTGCTCGAGGGTCTTCTTTGCGAATCCTCTTATTTGCACACGGACTCTTCTCTAACAGAGAGAATCTCACAGCAAAAGGAAAAGCCCACGGCAGGCCTCGGCTTCTCTTATCAGAGAAAAGCGCTAAGCTGGCCGTTCTCAGCTTTGGTTTTTTATCTTCTTCTCGGCATGGCACGTTGCCAAATACCCGCCAACCACTTTATCTCCTCGAGGCGATTTAGCGGTAGGGTTCAGTGGGCAAACAATAGCATGCTTTCATGCATACTCTTGGCACTTGTCAACTGGAGTCTTAGCGTTCGGCTCCACTCTTCTCTCTGCCTCTGTGTTTTCCCACAGCGGCTGGGCGATTAGAACTTCCACTTTATTGAGGGAGGCACTGGGGCCCTTCCTGTTGGGTCACTTATATAGATCGTGCATATATTTAATTCAGATCTTCAGGGCTCTGGTTTCGTTTTCTAAGCAATCAAATGAAGAGCTGGAACATGTTAGTGTCTTTTCTTGACTGGTTCACAGACACAACCAATCTTTGGATTCTCACACCACTGCTCATGCAGGGCGTTCCCGTTGGTTCTCTCTCCACCAGCGAAGCAGTTCTGTCTCTTGCGGATTTCTTTCCTCTTGTCAGGGGAGAACATGTGTTGATTCAATCAGACAACACCACAGTGGTCTTTTATCTCAATAAGCAGGGGGTGGCATCTCGCCCCTTATCTCTGCCACAGCGAGCATGCGAGGTTTTGATGTGGTTTTTACCACCACGAGATCTTTTTAGCGGTGAAGTACCTTTCTGAGAGGCTCTATGTATTTATTGGCAGACTCTAGTCAGTCGGCCAAGAATGTCCACTCGGATTGGACCCTATCTCACTACGCGCTTCTACTCCTTCTGGTGAATTTGGAGAAGCCGCTGATAGAAGTTTTGCCTCTCGGTACTATCACCTTCTGCTAAATGTTCGTCTCCCTGTTCCCGGATAATACTCTCGATTTTACTTTGAGCGGCCTGTTAGTCGCACATTATGGGCCCATTCAATCTTGGTTGCCAGTCCTTTGGGCTGGCAAGAGGGCGCCGTTTTTACACTCGAGCCACACGGGTGTCTACTGTAAGGGAATCATTGAGACGCTCAGGGGCTTCTGCCCCAACTCTGGATTTGGTCTAGAGATTCCATAGGGGTTCAGCGTCTTCGTTTTGTGTCACTTTGACTGGCTTGGAACTAATGGCGTATATTAACGGAAAGAACTCCACTTCTCTCCGTTCAATGCGGGTGGCGAACCACCTATCCTGGCTTTCCGATTTTTCTCCCACGTCTCTGAATTAAGACTTTATGTGATTTCAGTTGCACTGACACAGCTAGGTCGCAAAATATTTTCACTTGGGTTCTTTGTAGCCAGCGTGATTAAAGGGAACCTCCCTTTGGTTGGCTGAAAGCAAATCTCCAGTCCCGACTTGGGACTTGCTCCTAGT
Organism: Littorina saxatilis; assembly: GCF_037325665.1. Taxonomy (NCBI): domain Eukaryota; kingdom Metazoa; phylum Mollusca; class Gastropoda; order Littorinimorpha; family Littorinidae; genus Littorina; species Littorina saxatilis. The sequence goes on along the minus strand of NC_090246.1, from coordinate 53,494,639 downwards.
TTTGGAGTTTTTGAGTTCGGATTGTTTAATCCTTGACAAAATTAGCCTCTTCTAGAGGCAATGATTTAGTGAAGTCAACCTTAGCTAAATGGACTGCCACATTGATTAGGCATGCCTACAGTGGTGGCAAGGAAAAGGGGGGGGGGGGGCAGTCAGTCCTCCCTTTTCAGGCAGCACGGGCTCAAGAGGTCAGAGTGTAGGCCTCTTCTTTACCTGTTCTCAAGTCTGAGAGACTTACATAAGTCATGAATGCAGCTCATTGAACGTTCAGGGACGTAGTCATGAGTTTCTATCGGCGGGGTATTTTAAGTACCCGCTATTTTAGCACACATCTACTAGACATCTTCTGCAGAAGATGTCTTTTTATGTTTTTCCTGGGGACGTATCTGGTGCTCGGCAGAACAGAAATTTCGGTTTGCCAGCTATTGTAGCTACAGGCCAGATACTTGCAAGATGTTAACTGTGAGTTCATTTGCCCACCACCTAAATTAGCAATCTGCTTTCTATGTGAGTTGCGTAAGAATATGTAATTTAATATAAAATTTCAAAAATAAATTTTGATTTAATTAATATACTTACCAACTCACATATTGAATTCCCTCCCAGCCTGCCCCGCAAATTTTTTTAAAGGGGGTATATGTTTTAATACGGGATGAGTTTCACCGGTATACATCCTGCGCAGGCGCAGTACACCGGTAGTGGAAATAACCGCTAAGGACCATGCCTTATATGGCATACGGTTTTTGTTTCAGAGTTATTTCCCCATGTTGCCATGCAAGAGTGCTTCAATGTCTTATCACAAAACGAAGTTATTGCTTAGGGTTTCCCTAAAAATGAACAGATCACTTCAGTGGGAGTGAGGTTTCAACATGGCGGCGGTTGAGTCACGCGTGATAGGTCACGTGACGGTATGACCTCGACTCTTGTATAGCTTGGGTTAGAGGTCAAGGCCGTTCTTTTTTAGGGGGTTGCTTCCCCTTTGGGGTGAAGCGTAGTTCAGTGTCCTAGCACTTTAACTGAAGTTAATGCTTTCTATGTGAGTTGGTAAGTATATTAATTAAATCAAAATTTATTTTTGAAATTTTATATTCAATAGTACCTCCATGCACAAATGAGCGTCAATGCTGTATGATTTTAGGTGGGGAAGGAAGGAGGACGGATTAAATAGCTATTGCAACATATGTCAGTCGCGTATTTACAGACTTCAGCTTTCATTGACATTATAACATATAGTTAACCGGTTTTGATGTATTCACATTTGCCATATGAAAGAGAAATATCGGACAACCTTTGAATCTTATACGGTACAAGCTTGAATGTGGAAACAGAACGGCTATACCATTTTTTGCATTTTAAATTATTTCAGTCAAACCACAAACTCCCACTATCAGCGGCACTTCCAGTTTGACCGATGGAGAGAACACAACACTCACATGTTCGTCAGCTTCAGCTTTGATCAATGCCACCTATGAGTGGTACGCGGATGGAAGCGTGATCAGTGGCGCCAGCACCAGCACTTATACCACACCGGCCGTCAGCATGAGTGACGACGCCAAATTTTATACTTGTGCAGTGAAATTCAACAATGTGACTTCTGACTTTAGCATCGTAAATACTGTGCTCACAGGTAAATGTGTGAAGAAACCTCCAGGAGAATGAGTTTAGTGACTTCTCAAATTCTAAACGTCAAACTTTGTTTTGCATCATTGTATGTACCTGCAAAGTGTTAGTGCCTACTCGACTTTGAACAACATTCTTAGAATGAATATTGCTATGTATATGGAAGCAGAATAAGACGGAGAAAAACAACTCGAATTCAGAAGATTATCACTGTTGTTACAAAGAATGTTTGTTTTGCGACAGCTGATAGTTCAGACAGTAATGGACAGTTATATGTACAGATTTAAAATGCAAGACCATATTGATTTTCCACGTTATTATATTGACATTCCCGACTTTCTTAACAAAACTTGCAATCCTTATTTTCAGTGGTGCCACAGATGCCAGTTATCACAAGCAGTCCCTCGGGTACCACGGAAGATGCAAGCAGCTTTACCCTGACGTGTGTAACACCGTCTACAAACATGACCACAGAGACGTACAAGTGGAGCATAGATGGCGCTGACCAGAGCTCACAGTCCAGCAGCACTCTGACCCAGACAGCAGACATCAACAATGTTCCTGCCTACAGCTGTAAGGTGTCAGGGGATAGAGGCACTGACTATTCCGCCGTCAGCACCACCTTCACGCCGTTTGGTAAGGCTGTGGTATTCTGTCAAGTTGTGTGATGCCTTGTGATCGACTTGCGCGAGTAAACAGAGAAATGAACACTTCAATGTCACTGTGTTTGTAAATATTTGGAAAATTAGAGACAAAAAAGGGTCGAGAACACTGGACCTGGCTTTACAAATGAGATGTTAATTAATCATCAGTCAAGCTTTATGAAGAAAACTGCAATTTCGATGCCACAACTAAAGGAAATATAGACGAGGGGCTGATCAGTAATTAATTAATTAAAGCTCGACGAAGCAGGTTGAGTTATCAGTTTACTTCGAAAATACAATTTGTGAAGGCTATGCGCACACCTTGCTTGGTAAATATGCAATTTACAATTTTATTTCTACCTTTTCAGTAAAACCTCAAGCTCCAACTATCAGTGGCGCCTCTAGTTTGATAGACGGAGACACCACTACCCTAACGTGTTCGTCAGCTTCATCCCCATTGGTCAACGCCACCTATGATTGGTACGCGGATGGAATCGCGGTCAGTGGCGTCAGCAGCAGCACTTACACCACGCCGGCCGTCAGCATGAGTGACGACGGCAAAGTGTACACGTGCAAAGTGACTTTCAACAACGTGACATCAGATCTTAGCAGCAACAATATGTCTTTGACTGGTGAGTTTTGGGGACTTACTTTGTGTGTGTTGAAAAAAAATGGGTGGAATGAGGTGTGCGTGTGTGTGTGTATGTGTGTGTGTGTGCTGAGCAATGTAAATACATTGACAATGTTTTTCCTACTGTCTTCTTCCATTCGTCAGTTGAGTTCTGCGTTTGTATTTTTGACGCTATTTTTATTTTTTTAAATTTTTTATATATCCACCTATATTGTGATTTTTGCTGTGTTAGGTTACAGCAGAAATGTGTTCTGTTCTTATTGGTAATTAGGTAAACCAGCTTTGTGCACGTTTAAGAAGATGATACTTGTGACAAAAACGTTTTGCGGGCTGTACCTATAAAAGAATCCATTCAGGCAGAAAATACAACTTGGGTTGTGACGCACACATACACTGTTCACTCATAAGCTGTAATCTTTATCGGACTTGCAGGACGGAGAAGCACTCTTGACTATTATATGCTTTGATTTTTGTTACAGTCGTACCGCAGAAACCAAGCATCAGCAGCAGCCCTTCGGGTGACATTGAAGATGCAAGCAATTTCATCCTAACCTGTCAAACAGCGTCCGCTAACCTGACAACAGAGATGTACGTGTGGAACATAGGAGGCGCTGACCAGAGCTCACAGTCCAGCAAGACTCTGACCCAGACAGCAGACATCAACAATGTTCTAGCCTACAGCTGTAAGGTGTCAGGGGATGGAGGCACCGACTACTCCACCGTCAGCACCACCTTCACACCGTCAGGTACATGTGGTATTAAGAAGTTGTTGAAGCTTAAATGTACAATATACATGTACTCATGATGTAATGTTAGATATGTAGCGCGGTTATAGTAATCTTTAAGGTATGTATTCTGTCGCTTAAAAATTGTCATTTTCTTTGGTCGATGTTCTACACTAAGTGCATGTACAGCAATAGCTTGATTGGTCGTATCCGCTCTATTTTGCTCGTAGTGCTGTGTAAATCAGATTGCATTCTGATTCTAATCTCGGCAGATGGCAAGTAGGCACATACTTTTAAAATCACAATTCTCAAATTCTACAGAAAGGTATAATGTCACATGGATTGTTTCTATTGCTGCAAGGCAGCACGGTTGGCAATTCTCTTGATGTTGTTTTTGCAGTGAAACCACAAACACCTACGCTGAACGGCACTTCCAGCTTGACGGACGGAGACACGACGATTCTGACGTGCTCTTCGGCTTCGTCACCTCTGTCTGGCGCAACCTATGAGTGGTACGCGGATGGAATCGCGGTCAGTGGCGCCAGCAGCAGCACTTACACCACGTCGGCCCTCAGCATGAGTGACGACAGCACAGTCTACTCTTGCAAAGTGACTCTCAGCGGAGTGACATCAGATCCTAGCTCCAATAACTTGACACTTACCGGTGAGTTAAGGTTTATGGACAGAAGATATTCGGAGTAGTATTTCAGTTTTAAAGAAAGTGGTTATTTAACCGGTTTTTTCTTCTTCAATTGTTCATCTACATTTAACGTGGTTTGTCATTTGAAAAAGTGTTACTGCCCTGAAAATTGCAGGTGGATTAGTTGTCATATGCACGTACACTATTTTCAGTTATAATGTTTAATGTCTTTAATACCGTTTGCAGTTGTACCACAGACTCCCAGCATCAGTGTCAGTCCTTCAGGTGTCATAACAGACACTGACAACTTCAGCTTGACATGCGTGACTGCGTCTACTGGCCTGTCAACGGAGACGTACGTGTGGAACATTGGAGGCACTGACCAGAGCTCACAGTCCAGCAATACTCTGACCCAGACAGCAGACATCAACAATGTTCAAGCCTACAGCTGTAAGGTGTCAGGGGATGGAGGCACCGACTATTCCGCCGTCAGCACCACCTTCACACCGTCAGGTAGTCTGCAATTATGTAAAGTATTTTTTGTTGAGTAAAGCATGTTTACAAGCGACAATATAAATGTTAACTTTAAACAGTTGCCTTCATGTCTATTTGAGGCAAGCTAAAGCGAGCTCACTTTTTTCAGCTAGTAAAATAGTTATACCTTCTTTGTACTTTAAAAACAATCAGATTTTCGTTTTTCTTTTGGTAATAGTAAATCTTTGGGATAGCAGACAACTTTTTAAAGGACCACGCAAACAATCTTTCTTAGATATATTCCCAGGAGCATTTCTTGTTGCTGCAAGATTTGTGAGGGGAAAGAATAGAGATGACCATATATTTGTCTTATTGGTAACAGTTAAGCCACAAACGCCTATAATCAATGGCACCGCAAGTCTGATGGATGGCGAGTCTACCAACCTCACGTGCTCGTCAGCATCATCCCCAATGGTCAACGCCACCTATGAGTGGTACGCGGATGGAATCGCGGTCAGTGGCGCCAGCAGCAGTACTTACACCACACCGGCCGTCAGCATGAGTGACGACGGCAAAGTGTACACGTGTAAAGTGGTCTTCAACGCCGTGACGTCGGACATCAGCAGCACCAGTGTGACACTGACCAGTGAGTGCGAGTGGCTAGTCTTGGGCCGTGTTTTCCTTTACATGGCTCTTATGGCAAGGACGGAGAAGTGATATTCAAACAGTGTTGGTTTTAATGTTTTGGGCACTACATTTTGAGACGTTTTAGAAAATGTACACGTGTAAAGTGGTCTTCACCACTGTGACATCGGACTTCGGTATTATTGACAGAACCCCTGCATTTACCACACAGTTGCTTGCGGATTGCTTCTTCTTTTCTAAAAATCAATCGACTTTGCTTCATGACGAATCTGGTCACTGACGAACAAAGTTAACATCTTGAGTAAAACGTCATGTACTTTGTGAATAATTCATATTTCTGCTGACTTTATATGGAAATGTTATGGTTGCTGTATTCGTATGTCACTTTTGCTTTCAGTGCTGCTGCCGAAGTGCGTGTTTCCTCTGAAGATTAAGAAAACTCAGTATCAAAACGATATTTCACAATTCGGGTCTCTTTCGTAGTCCAGTGAATCTGTTCATTTAGTAAAGACAGTCTTTTGGTGACTTAACCAATGATTTAGTGTTTGTCTTTGGTGTCTGTCATTTTGTTCTTCCGCGAGTGGTCAGTGATCAAGACGAACTGTTATGGTGTGTTTTGCAGTTGTGCCGCAGACGCCAACGATAAGCAACAGCGCATCTGGTAAAGTAGAGGACACCACTAATTTCAACTTGACATGCGTGACTGCGTCTACTGGCCTGTCAACGGAGACGTACGTGTGGAACATAGATGGCGCTGACCAGAGCTCACAGTCGAGCAGTACTCTGACCCAGACAGCAGACATCAACAATGTTCTAGCCTGCAGCTGTAAGGTGTCAGGGGATGGAGGCACCGACTATTCCGCTGACAGCTCCACCTTCACACCGTCAGGTAAGGGTTTGCCACCATTTTAGACATGTGTGTAGACACAAATGTCATATTATTTGCTTCGTTATTACCAATACCATCTTTTTTCTGGTGGCTTTTTTTGTGTATGTCTGAGTCATTTCAGAAGTTGAAAGAAATTCAAGTCATAAAAAACAATATGGTAATATAGTTTATTTTCGGTGTATCTGGCTACAAGCTGTGTCGAAATTGAAAAAGTAAACGATCTGATAATATCAGCCTGTTCCTGAGCGATAGGACAATAACAAGGGAATGCTATGCAGAGCCAGACTTCTACGACCTTACCTAATGAGAACAATTGAATGAGCATCGCCCGATTCTGTTATATTTCAGTGACCCCTCAGACTCCAATCCTTGCTGCCAGCACGGGAGTTGCAGTTGCAGACGGTAGCGGCTGGAGCATCATTTGCGCCTCCGCCTCCACCCCCACCACCTCCCCCATGACCTACACCTTCTACTTCGGCACGTCCAACTCGCCTCTGTCAGTCAACCAAACCGGTGACACATATCGCATTGCGGCTGTGACCTTGATCAACGCAGGGGAGTACAGGTGTACCGCTACTGTGGGTGGCGTGGAGTCTGCCCAGAGCAATTCTGCAACCTTGTTAGGTAGGCATACGAGTTCCCCACATCGAAAGTGCTGTGTCACTTACGCAGGTTGCTAAATCTAGCGTTGTTTGAAAGAAACCATACATGGTTCAGTTTAGAAATTACACATTTTTGGGTTTGTGTGAGTGGATTCAATAGAGCGCCTTTCGCGCCACTTTGTTGTCTTACTTCAGTTTCTGCTTCTTTTATTTTTGAAACACAGATCTGCAGAAAATCCACATGTGTGAAATATCACCTTTCCTTTGCCTCGATTCCCATAGTCTAATGTCTGTCCCGGTCTAAACATTGTTTTTCAGTTATGCGATCTTCAGATACAATCTTCAGGACAAATAGATCTTTTGAAATAAATACTACATTGTGACATCCCACCGATACATTAATTTAGCCACCCTGTATTATTTCTATTATTGAATTATGACATCCTTATTAATTTTATCGGCCTAAGTTTATTTTATTTTTGAACCAGTTTGAGTTTCTTTCCTTTTAGTTTTTTAATTATTCATGTACCCCCATGGGGATTTCTGAAATAAATTCTTTGCCTAGCCTTGCCTTGCCTTGCCTTGCCTGACCCACAGGAGCTTGTATCCAATCGCCGGTCGATCATTATTTACAGTCCACTACAACGACATACTACTATTATATACTACAGGAGCTTGTATCAAATCGCCGGTCGATCATTATCTACAGTCCACTACTACGACATACTACTACAGTATATACTACAGCTTGTATCAAATCGCCGGTCGATCATTATCTACAGTCCACTACTACGACATGCTACAACTATATACACAGGAGCTTGTATCCAATCGCCGGTCGATCATTATTTACAGTCCACTACTACGACAAGCTACTACTATATACTACAGGAGCTTGTATCCAATCGTCGGTCGATCATTATTTACAGTCCACTACTACGACATAATACTACTATATACTACAGGAGCTTGTATCCAATCGCCGGTCGATCATTATTTACAGTCCACTACTACGACATACGACTACTATTTACTACAGGAGCTTGTATCCAATCGCCGGTCGATCATTATTTACAGTCCACTACTACGACATACTACTACTATACCTTGCCTTGCCTTTCTTCAAAAATAAAAGAAGCAGAAACTGAAGTCCAACAGAATGGCGCAAAAGGCGCTCTATTGAATCCACTCACACAAACCCGAAAATGTGTAATTTCTAAACTGAACCAGGGTTTCTTTCAAACAACGCTAGATTTAGCAACCTGCGTAAGTGACACAACACTTTGCCTTGTCTTGCCTTGCCTTGCTTTTCCTGATCTTGCCTTGTCTTGTCTTGCCTTGCCTTGTATCGTCGTTTCTTCTCATCACAGTCACGGCCCAGACCCCCACATTAACACTGTCGGAGGCAGAAGCAGTGGAGGGCAACAACATCACCCTGGTATGCACCACCCTCTCCATTACTTCAGGGTCAGAGATCTACACGTGGTTCGACAACGGCAGCAACCTGATCAGCGGCCCTGTCTCCCAGCAGTACTCTTTCCTCGCTGCTTTTGGCGATGCGGGGGATTACTATTGCAGTATTGTGTTGCATGGAACGGAGTCGGCTGTTAGCGCTGCTTATGCTCTTACAGGTGAGTTTTTAAGCTTGCCATGCACATCATGGGGAGCGTTCAGTTTCAATATCTACACATTTCATTCAAATATTTGTGATTCGAACGATGGACATAACAATTCTCACATACAAAAAAAATGCGCGTGGATAACAGGGATTACAGAAATTACAGTTGACCTTAAAGGACGATATTAAAAGCACTTTGCACGAAAGGAAGAATACCTTGACGTAGCTTAACTTGAAAGACTCTGAGACCAAGAAGTTTTTCCTTTGTAAAGAAAAAGTATTTTCTCTGCTTTAACTGCAATCCCGTGAACAAACATGTTTACATTCAACTTCCAAATTAACTCTGGCTTTTCTCCAACCACCAATAAAACATATTACTTTGGCGTAGGGCGAGACCATACACATGTTGCCAAAATGCAAAGTAGGAAGACGCCATTGTTTGAGTCGCTGAACAACCCTTAGGAGTTGCTTCAAAGCCGCACACCAGTCCTACTTTATGAACTGCAACATTGCAGGGATACACTATATTTAGAAAAAAAGCAATGGAAATATATATATATTGCTGGTGCTCAGAAAGCGAAGAAAGAAAAGAATGAGCAAAAGCAATGACTTCATGCTAACCGTCGTCTGTTTTCAGTCAAACCACAAACACCTTCACTCAGCGGCGGCAATACTGTGATCGAGGGTTCAAACCTGGTTCTCTCCTGTGGCTACACGGGCACTCTCCCATCCACTGGGTTCACTTACGCCTGGTTCAACGGCACAACAACCATCAGTGGAGCCACCGCGGACACCTATACCCTGACCACTGTCACTTTCGATGACACTGGCACCTTCGCCTGTGCTGTCAACGTTGCTGGTGTTACGTCAAACAGCAGCGCGGATTACCCGGTGTCTGGTGAGTTTGATTGCTTTACTTTATTATTGTGTGTTTGTATGTAGTATTATTAGTAGTATGTGTGTAGTTGACTTTATTCTTTAGTTCTATGTGCACAGTTGTCACACTGCTTTTTCAATAACCTGGAACAAAAGTCAGATTATCGGTTGCTTGGTCTGTGAATATTATCACCGAAGGAAGCTTTGTGAATTTGAGACAAGTTTTCAACGTCGGAGTAGTGCTTGTCGTCATTTGTCGTGATTGACTGCGCTAAAATACTGTTGCCAGTTATATAACTTGCTTGTAGACTTGAATTATGACAATCTCTTCCAATCATAATGTGTATATGTGTGATCACTGTATGATATCAAAATGATGTACATACATGCACACTTGACGGTTTTTCTTTTTCTTGCAGTTCAACCGAAAACGCCCACAATGTTAGTTTCGCCCACACCACCCATATTCGACGGCAGCAGCATCACCATCAACTGCACCAGCGACAGCGAGACTCTGATGACAGGTGGATTCACCGTAACCCTTCTCCGTACCAACAACGGCGTCCGCACTGTGATTAGCAGCGTCAATGTTTCGACTTCTACGTCTTATACTACCACTGTGTCGGCCAGCCATGCCGGGGACTATTCTTGCAAGATTGCCTACAGGGGTGTAGACTCGCTCAGCAGCGCTGTGACTTCTGTTTCAGGTGAGTTTTGTTGGTTTACACCCACTTTGGCCCATTTCCCTGTCGCCCCAAGATTTTGAACATTTCGCCCCATTGAGTTTTTACCCCTTCGCCCCAGCCTCGAAAATCTTGCCCCAAGTGACCAAAGTCGTTTCACCTCAAGTGACCAAAGTCATTTCACCCCAAGTGACCAAAGTCATTTCACCTCAAGTGACCAAAGTCATTTCACCCCAAGTGACCAAAGTCATTTCACCCCAAATGACCAAAGTCATTTCACCCCAAATGACCAAAGTCATTTCACCCCAAATGACCAAAGTCATTTTCCCCCATGACTGTGAGTGTGTGTGTGTGTGGGGGGGGGGGGGGGGGGGAGAGAAGCTGTATGTGCCTGTGTCTGCATGCATATGTCCCTATAAAAAGCAGCCTTTATATTTTCTCTAGTTCATCTTCAGTTTTGTACTCTGTTGCTTGATGTTTAACCCATATGCCCTTGAAGAAATCCGCACAAGTATTTTATGGTTTTCTACATTCTTGCCATGACAGTGAAGCCCCAGACACCAGCAGTGAGCTTAGTTGAGTCTCAAGCGGTGGACGGAGACACAATGACCTTGCAGTGTGTAACAGCGTCTAGCCTAAGCCAGAGCACGTCATACACGTGGAAAAATGGTGACCCACTTCAACCTATCAGCGGCGCCACGGGCCAGACACTTCAGATCACGAACGTCGCATTTTCGGATACTGGAAACTATACGTGTAGCGTTTTGCATGGGACTGTCACGTCTGACGAAAGCACGGCGTACTTGCTTGAAGGTTGTTATTTCTGTATGTGATTTGGGCTTTGGGCATGTCTTTGTCTGATCAGCATAGCATTTTTAAAGTGAATTGATTCATTTTGGATGCGTGTTGTTAAAGGGAATTGCACATCCGCAAAGTGAAGAGAATGTTAAAATGTCACTTGGGGAAACGCGCTTGAATGTGTATGTGTGTGTGTGTGTGGGGGGGGTGCGTCCGTGTGTGCGTGCGTCTGTGTGTGTGTGTGTGTGTGAGAGAGAGAGAGAGAGTGTGTGTGAGAGAGAGAGAGAGAGAGAGAGAGAGAGAGAGAGAGAGAGAGAGAGAGAGAGAGAGAGAGAGAGAGAGAGCACACAGATTGAAATTCGTCGGCAGTACATACACATTTAGACAACCCTCGTCATTTGAATGTTCCAGTGAAGCCGCTAGCCCCGACCGTCTCAGGACTAAGCACAATCGTTGACGGCTCGAGTGTGACCTTGACCTGTAACCTCATCTCCACCAACATGCCCTCCCCCGTTGGCTACTCCTGGTCCGACGACAGCGGCGTCATCACCTCCGCCAGCGGCGCCACCTACACCATCAACCCTGTGACCTTGACTGACACAAGCAACTACACGTGCAGCGTGTCCGCTTACGGGGTCAGCTCTGACAGCAGTGCATCGCATCCGTTATTAGGTATGTGTTATAGTTAAGCATATACTTTTTATTCATTGTTCATTTCTTTCATCCTGAAATGAAGCAGAATGGGCTTGTGTTTGAGGCGTGGAGAAGGCTCAGCGGCAATGTCATCAAATTGTTGTTTTAAGTGAACCTTTTTCTCTGTTTGGTGAGTTGGAAATAACCCGGTGACTTTTTCAAGAAAAAATGCCAACTGATTGCATCTAAGTAACGCACACGCCTTGTAATTAATTTATTTCGTAGCGGTTTTACCCCTTGTTATGTGACAGCCCAGATTCCAGTAAATTCGTGTACCTTAACCATGTTTGAGAAAAGCAGGATGGTTGTGTCATAGGAATTTCAAGGAAAATTATCCTGAACGACAGATGTATGTATGCTCACATCAACAACTTTTGATGTTTTTAATTCCAATTTTTTACGCAACAAGTTATACTTGTATGTCTCCAGTAAAAGTGCAGACGCCGTCAGTCAAAGGCACAGGCGACGTAACGTCCTTGATCGTCGATGATGGTACCAGTGTCAACGTCACATGCGTCACGACCTCTACTTTAACCATGACCTCGACCTACACGTGGTACGGCACAGGAGACACAATACTTGCAGGACAGAGCGACGTTCATTACACGCTCAGTGCAGTTTCATTGGCCAACTCAGGAGATCTGAAGTGCTCCATCAACTACAACAGTATCGAATCATCTCTCAGCAATGCCTTTCCTCTGTCAGGTAAGTGTTTGTTTTTTGAAATGTCAATTCGTAGCATGGACTGTGAAATTGAACATAGACGGTATGCAGAATTGTTTAAAACAATATCGGAGAGAAAGTCAAGGTAATTGATCTTTTTTTCTTTTTTTAGATGGAAGACTGTCTGGAGAAGACTGATCGTAAACGCTAGCTGGCCATGCAAGTCAGATTCAGACACTAAAACAATTATTTGTAATGACTTTATCTTTTATCAGTTAAATGAAACATGCGAAGAGTTTACTTCGTCGAAATGCTTTTCCAGGATATTGCAATTTGTGTGCGTACTGCTACATGTGAGATGTAAGTTGCATGCAAATCGAGTGAATATCATTTGATCAATTATATTTAATATGTGTTTTCCAGTCACACCAGCGACACCGACTGTGACTGGACCAAGCGCAACAGTGGGAACAGGAAGTGCAGTGACCTTGACTTGTACAACAACATCTTTGCCCCCTGGTTCAGCGACCTTGACCTATAGCTGGCAGAAAGGAAATGCTGTGCAAAGCGAACTAACCTCTCAATTTGTCCTCGACCCCACTGTGACCTCTGACACAGGAAATTACACGTGCACAGTGGCGTACAGTGGAGTCACCTCTAATACCAGTGCTGCTTTGACACTCACAGTGCAAGGTAAGAATGAAAATTGTGTGATTGATGTACTTCCAGACAAAGATAGAGGAAAACAAATTAGTTGACACTCGCTCTTTTTGTACTGTACAGCATGACGTGTGCTCTTTGATTGTATCCATCCTTTTGTCCAATTCCAACTCACTAGACTCACAAAGAAACACTTGTGCAGAGCAAACTACCACCTGTGTCAGAAAAGTTTATTTTCTGTACGCTTATATGCAGCTCAAGATTTGTCCAGTGGTTTTTCATTTCTTCTCCTGCCAACAACAGACCACCAGTGGCCAAACTTTGGATCTGTTATGCTTTCTTGAAGTCTCACGAAGTAGCAACTGATCTTGCATAGTTAATCAAATCAATGCAGAACCATCAACATTAATGTTGACCTCTAAATACACGTCTAAGAGGTGGACGTCAAACATCCCTTACCCCAAACAAGTTTGGGAACAGGCTTTCTAAACTCTCAACCGTCATTATTCTCCCTCATTCATCAGATCCGCCTGCGAAGCCCGCGATCACTCCATCCAAGCTGATTGTGGGTACTGGGGATACTGTGACCTTGACCTGTGACAACTCCTCTTCCTCTACCTCCTCCTTCACCTACATCTGGCAAAAGGGAGGAACAATCACCAGCACCACCTCCCAAGTGCTGACACTCTCTTCAGCTGTCTTGTCAGACGGCGGTGACTACGTGTGTGTGGTTGTTGACGGGGATGTTGCTTCTACTGGCAGCAACAGCTACACTTTGACTGTGATCGGTAAGCAACGTAACCTGTGGTTATTGTTGAATTGAAAGGTCCTTTTTGCTATATAATGTTATTGTTTGCTCAGTCAATACTAAAAAGAGGATCTCTCACATTTTGAGTCATAGTTGATGAAGGCTTGTCGAAACGAAAAGGCTTGTATTGAACTGGTGGATCTGTCCAGAGTGTTGGTTGAAAGAAACATTGCCCACAAGTGAATGTTAACTGTTGTGGATAGTGCTAATGCCAATCGTTACATGAGGAAATAGTATTATCCATGTCTTCCAAAGTGACATTGTGATTTGAACTTTCTCATTCTCAAACTGATGTTCATAGTTCCTCAGGGCCGGACTAGGCTAAGAGGAGGGGGGGGGGTTGCTGGAGGTGGTCCAGGGGGATATCCCCCCTGACGGCAGGGGCGGATCAGTTCATTGTATGGGGGGGGGGGGGGGGTTTCAAAAGTATATTGTGAAGATATGGGTGTGAAGGCGCAAAGCGCCGAGCCGACGGCGCGAAGCGCCTAGCTTGCTAGGGGGGTCCGGGGGCATGCCCCCCCGTAAAATGTTGAAAAAAAGGATGCAAAATGGTGCAATCTGGTGCTTTCTGAGGATGATCATTACCAGTTTCAGGCAGCAGATTTTGTCACTGATTATAACCCCCAAAATTGAAACTCAATGTAAAATAAAGAAATGCATACCTCATTCAATATTTTCATATTTTTATATTTTTATATTTATAAGGTGGGTCCGGAAACCCTAGAAACCCCCCCCCACCCTCGTCCGCCCCTGGGCGGGGTCAAGGGGCAGAGCCCCTTGTGGGGGTTAGGGGGCTTCGCTGATGGGTAGGTCATATTCTGAGATAAGAAAATGGTCGCTCCTTGCATGAAACGGCATAAAATAAGCAATAATGAAAAATGTTTTAAATAAGTAAGGTACATGTTCAGGCTAGGGGGGGGGGGGGGGGGGGGTTGCGCAACCCCCATAACCCCCCCGGTAGTCCGGCCCTGGTTCCTTGTGTGATTTTATGAAGTTGTACTTTTTTGATAGAGAATCAAGTATGTTACTTTTGATAGAGAATGAAGTACGATAAAAAAGATGAAGTGATAAAATGTAACTGATTTGTTTTATGCCCTTTTTTTCCTCCAAATAACAGAAACACAAGTAGCTCCAAACATCACAGTCAGCCCAATCGTGTTTGACTTCAACGCCGCAGTCAACCTGACGTGTCAGCCGGCGACTACCGGAAGTGGCTACTCTTTTGCTTGGTCACGTGATGGCGATACGTTGTCCGAAACCGGAAGTCAACTGAGTATCTCAAGCTTTGCTGCCTCCAATGCCGGAACTTACACCTGCGCTGTCGTGGATCAAGGAATCGCATCCACCGTCAGCTCAGGAACTATAGTTACTGCATCTTGTGAGTAGATTGACACATATGATGACAAAACAGTTATTAGAACGAACAGCAGAATGTTGCTTTGCTGTGCTCTGCCTGGAGATTAAACGTATGTAAAAATGTACATGGGACCACAGGACTAAATATAACGTTTCCCTAAAAAAGGATCTCTTTGTCCGACATGAAAATACAAGATGTCTATCAAAAGATGGACTGCTAACGCTCCAAATATCAGATTTTAAAAAAACCCCAAGAATTGTAGAACAAGAACAACAAAAAAAGAATATGCAAGAGGACACAGACAAATGCATGCACACACGCTCATCTGCCTTTGTACCTTAGTATGAAAGATGTGCAGTCTTTCTTTTTGTGAGACTAAACTTAAGCACATTCTTTCATCTAGACCTTATCAATTAGAATTGGAAAGGGTACTAGCAGTTTGCTTTAATGAAAACAGTCATGAAATACTGTTTCAGTTTAAATACTGCTGCTCTCATTTTTTTCAGCCGCACCAGCAAAACCGAGCATCACAACTTCCCCATCCAACTTCACAACGGGTGACCAGGTGACCTTGACCTGCAGTGGGTCAGAGTCGTCGTACGAGTGGGTCAAGGATGGGACAGTCGTCAGCGGTGAGAGCACGGAGAACTTGAACTTGACCAGTTTCAGCAACACTGACACCGGATCCTATGCTTGTGTGGCCATCAGCACTTCTTCTGTGAGGTCCGCAACTAGCGACGCCGTTCAGCTGTCACCGCAAGGTAGGGGCGCCGTTGTACTGTTACATTTTAAGTTTTGCTTCGAACAGTGAGGTTTTGGATTTTTATCAGACCATTCTAGGACTTAAATTATCTCTGTTGCAACAAGACGGCATGGATTTCATTTGAAAAACTGCAGTCCCAGTCAATTCAGGGAAACATGGTGTATGTATGCTCCTGCAAATCATATCGTTGACTTATGACCGAATGCAAAAAAGTAGGATTTAAAAAAACAAAACGCAAAAGTCTTGTTCACTATGTTTTCTAAATGTGATTGATAGAAAGTCTAGCTACATGCAGTTATCAATGTTTTGTGTTGATATCTTCGCGAAGAAGACATGACACACCTTTATTTCCTTATTTCTGTGCATGAGATTCTAGAAGAAATGCAAAAATGTTGATTTACCGGTTCCGAAGACATTAGCATAGTCATAGTTTTGAACGTGTTTTCCGGTAACGCTTTATTTTCTGATTTGTACGTATATTGTTTTTTTCTGTACCCAGGTGCGCCCGACCAGCCAGTTGTCTCTGTATCTCCAACGACCTTTAAGGAGGGTGATCCTATGTCCTTGACCTGCACTTCTCTAACCACCGGTAGCTTGACCTACAAATGGTTCAAGGACGGCACGACCTTGGGAGATACGATGCAATCGCTGATCTACAGCTCCTTTCAAACTGTTTCAAACGCCGGGTCTTTCAGTTGCAAGGTCACCTTGAGCGGAGTGCAGTCAATGGCGAGTAACACTCTGGATGTTGGTGCCACGGGTAAGACGTCCCAGCAGCCATCATAATGTTTGAGGTTATAATCTTAAGTTTAATTGTCGTCTCTAAGTAGGGGACAATGTCATAGTAGGGGAGGGGAAGCTTGGGTTTTGGGAAGATGATGATGGCTCATCGCCAGACATTTAAATTTTGTTCTTAGAAAAAAATATCAACGGAAAATGTGTGATTTGGAAACATGACAATTTGAAGAAGAAAAAGAGTTCAAAATAACTTCAAAAGGTCTTTTATAGTTCTGGAGTAAAAGTACTCTCAGTGGTACTTCCTCTTAAAGGCCCACTCCGCCTCCCGTAAACCATCAGTTTCTGGCCACAGACGCGGTCAGGGCAAATAGCCATTCAAGTGAACAGTGTCATTTAATGCTGTATAATGCTATTGTAAGTGTGTTCCATAACGTTAGTATTGCTGTTTTTGTAAAGATGCCATCGTTCTGTAAACCTTACGTGAGGCGGAGTGGGGCTTGAACGAAGTGGTGTTACTTCTGGTTTGCAGTCGTTCCCAGTGCTCCGACCGTCACGCTGTCTTCAACTAGCGTCGTGACGGAGGAGAGCGTGACTCTCACGTGCAGTCCCGCCACCCCGGGTACATATCTGTACGTCTGGATACGTAACGGGTCTCCTGTACCCTCAGAGACGTCGGCCACCTACGTTATTAGCAGCGCGACGACTTCTGATGATGGCAACTACACTTGCACCGTGACAGACGCCAACGGGCTAACTTCAGTAGCATCGGGAGCACAGTCTTTGGCAGTGACCGGTGAGTGACGTTTTGTTTTACGGTGGCTGTTTGGGAATGTTTGTTTTGTTATATATTCAAGAACGTTACGTTCTTAGACTGTATAAAGAAACAGCAAGCCTAAGTCTTTTTACTTAAAATGTTTTTTTCGTCCATCTGTTTTTCTTTTGAAATTGATGGTGTTTACTGTTAATTTGTGTGTGTTCTTGTCCCGACTCTTGTTCTTTGTCCCAGTATGCTCTCACACCGTCCCTGTTAAACCGCAACACGGTGGCCTAGTGGTAAGGCGCCCGCTGTTAGTGAGCGGGAGGTCGTGGGTTTGAACCCCGGCCGGGTCATACCTAAGACTTTAAAATTGGCAATCTAGTGGCTGCTCCACCTGGCGTCTGGCATTATGGGGTTAGTGCTAGGACTGGTTGGTCCGGTGTCAGAATAATGTGACTGGGTGAGACATGAAGCCTGTGTTGCGACTTCTGTCTTGTGTGTGGCGCACGTTAAATGTCAAAGCAGCACCGCCCTGATATCACTCTTCGTGGTGGACTGGGCGTTAAGAAAACAAACAAACCGTCCCTGTTGCATCGTTTAAGTTTATTTCAAAATTGATGGACAAAACAGAAAGTGCACAGTGTAAAGATATTATGTCTCAATCAAAATGTCTTGGTAAAGTGGTTTTCATGCTTTTCGAGAATATTTGAGGTTAGAGACGAATTCCAGACGACATCCAAATTCAGTTGAATAGCGTTTTCAGAGAACGAGTACGGTGTGTAGAGGAGATAAAAATAAGAATGATCTAAACATGATGAACACATTTAAGCTTGGTTTTTGTGACGAATTAGTTTGTGTTTTATACTGCCCACTGAATCAAAGTGGTTTAATATCTTCCAGCTGCCCCGAAGAAACCCGCAGTTGTGTCCACGACGAGCCCTATCATGCTAGGCAGTCAGGCAACGTTGAGATGCACCACCACTTCCTCAGGCAATTTCTCGTGGGAGAAAGGGGGCACCACCACATTGAGGACCACCACTCAGGATCTCACGTTTACCTCCCTTGCCTCACCGGACTTGGATTCCTACACGTGCGCTGTTGAGGAATCTGGTGTAACTTCCGTCAAGAGCGATGCATATGCTCTGTCTGCCACCGGTAGAATTTTTGATTAACTTGTTTTCTTCATGTTAATATTGATTGTGTACTCCCCTCCCCCCCCCCCCCCCCGAAATCGGCGTATGCTGCCTGAACGGCAGGGTAAAAACTGTCACACACGTAAAATTCAACTCGTGCAAAATCCCGAGTGAACGTGGGCGTTTCAGCCCATAAACGCAGAAGAAGAAGTAGAAGAAGAAGAAGATGATGATTGTGTACTATTCAGAACTGTGTAAATTCGTACCATACAGATAATGTTAATAGAAGGGAGCCAATATTTTCAGTTCGCGTATTGCATAATTATGTAACGCTGTATTGAAAGATGAAAATCTTCAAGATATCAGTTCAACATCCCATTAAACTGTGTCCATATTCTTAAATGTTACGATGTTTTTCTAAACCTGTTCAAAATTTGAATGCGACCTGAGGTTTTCCTGCTTTGTTTCTTTTAGTTTCCATTCCGAAGCCTTCTTGGCTTCGAACGGCGGATTAATCAATTATCCATGAAAACAATACAAGAAAAATATATTCCGAATGCATATTCATCTTTCTTTATCTCTTCCTTATTTATTTCTTTTTTACATTTAGTCAAGTTTTGACTAAATGTTTTAACATAGAGGGGGAATCGAGACGAGGGTCGTGGTGTATTCATGAAACTTCACATGAGAGTTCCTGGGTATGATATCCCCGGACCATTTTTTCTTTTTTTGATAAATGTCTTCGATGACGTCATATCCGGCATTTAGTGGAACTTGAGGCGGCACTGTCACGCCCTCATTTTTACACCAAATTGGTTGACATTTTGGTCAAGTAATCTTCGACGAAGCCCGGACTTTGGTATTGCATTTCAGCGTTGAGGTTTAAAAGTTAATTAATGAGTTTGTTAATTAAAGTTGTCATTAAAATGAAATTGCCGCAAACCGATTTAAAATTGACTGCATCGTATTCTTCATCAATTTCTGAATCTGAAAATATATACATATGTTATGTTTACTCTTAAAATGTGATCACAATTAACGAAAATAAGTTAATTAGTACTACGATCAAAATGTAAAAAATCGATCCAAAAATGATTTCATCTTATTCTTTATCATTTCCTGATTCCAAAAACATATACATATAAAATGTTTTATTCAAAACAAGCTCAGAAAGTTAAAAAGAATACAGAAAAGCGCGCTTTCCTGCTTATCGCAGTACGCTATTGCGCTATTCTGCCTCGTCAATTTCACTTCGTCTTGCACGGGAAAAACTGCCGCGGGATTGACGAAGCATTGTATTGTCTCGGTAAAAAAAAAAAAAATGCAGTGCGTTCATTTTGATTCTGTGTTTTCAACAGCTTGACTAAATGTACTAATTTCGCCTTTCGCGACTTGTTTCTTCTTTCCTTCCTTCCTTCCTTCCTTTCTTTGCATGGTGACTTTGCTTGTGTATTTTACTGTCTCATCTCATGTCCTTCTCCAATTCTTCAGCTGCTCCAAGTAAACCCAACGTCACCTACACACCATCCTCATTCGAGGTGGGAGTCCGCGTGGACATCACGTGCAGCGTGACCCCTACTGACCCCACCTACACCTACAGTTGGACCAAGGACAGTGTGGCCATCTCTGGTCAGTCTGGACACACCATCACCTACACCGCTTTCGGTGTGAGCGACTTTGGTGACTTCGCCTGCACCGTGCATCATGGTTCTCTGACCTCGCCTGCCAGTGACGCTGTCAATGTTGCTGCTCAGTGTAAGTTTGGAGAACATTTTTTCATTTTTATATTTAATTATTAAGATTATTAAGGTATTGTTAATGTTCTTAATCAGTCGCATAGCATCCTATTCATCCGTGATTAGTCTTCTCAGTGATTTTTCTATGGTTAAAGAAAAATATCATCGTTTGTCTACATACCTTATTTTTACATTTAGTCAAGTTATGACTAAATGTTTTAACATCGAGGGGGGAATCGAGACGAGGGTCGTGGTGTATGTGCGTGTGTCTGTGTGTGTGTGTGTGTGTAGAGCGATTCAGACTAAACTACTGGACCGATCTTTATGAAATTTGACATGAGAGTTCCTGGGTATGAAATCCCCGAACGTTTTTTTCATTTTTTTGATAAATGTCTTTGATGACGTCATATCCGGCTTTTCGTGAAAGTTGAGGCGGCACTGTCACGCCCTCATTTTTCAACCAAATTGGTTGAAATTTTGGTCAAGTAATCTTCGACGAAGCTCGGACTTCGGTATTGCATTTCAGCTTGGTGGCTTAAAAATTAATTAATGACTTTGGTCATTAAAAATCTGAAAATTGTAAAAAAAAATAAAAATTTATAAAACGATCCAAATTTACGTTCATCTTATTCTCCATCATATTCTGATTCCAAAAACATATAAATATGTTATATTTGGATTAAAAACAAGCTCTGAAAATTAAATATATAAAAATTATTATCAAAATTAAATTGTCGAAATCAATTTAAAAACACTTTCATCTTATTCCTTGTCGGTTTCTGATTCCAAAAACATATAGATATGATATATTTGGATTAAAAACACGCTCAGAAAGTTAAAACAAAGAGAGGTACAGAAAAGCGTGCTATCCTTCTTAGCGCAAGTACTACCCCGCTCTTCTTGTCAATTTCACTGCCTTTGCCATGAGCGGTGGACTGACGATGCTACGAGTATACGGTCTTGCTGAAAAATGGCATTGCGTTTAGTTTCATTCTGTGAGTTCGACAGCTACTTGACTAAATGTTGTATTTTCGCCTTACGCGACTTGTTTGTCCTTGTTACCTTAACCGCAATTATTATTTTGGGCTTTGCAAGCTTTATTGTTGTCCATCTTGTGATCTTGAATTGCTTGAAAGTGTGCTTCACACCTCAAGGCCTTGCTACCTAATAGTAATAATATCTCGGGCATCTGTGTCCTTACCTTTTGTTCTTCCTGTCTATATATTTAAGCTCCTTGTAGGCCTTAATACACCATAGTATTAACTTCTCATTCACCTTCCACCTTTCCTCTGGTCATATTGCTTTCTGCCATCTTCGAAGAAGCAACATCCGAAACTAATTTAGTGATCACCCGTCGTTATTGTTGGCCTTTTGTGTATCTTGTTCGTTCACGGTGAAGACTGATAGGTCGAGGTCATAGTGAAAATGGCTTTTTTGTTACCCAGCTCGTTATGAATGAAAAGTTGTTAAAATGATCACAATGGGTTTTGTCTCAGAATAAACGTTCCATAAACTGTCCTTGCTTGTTTATTTGATTCTTACCTGGCTTTGAAAAAGTGCTCTTCAAAAGTAGCTTACATTTGTTGGTGTCTGGACATGTTTTACAGACGCCCCCTTGAGCCTGACCATCTCTCACACGAGCGTGGTTCCTTCCATCAACGTGGTGCAGGACGAGCCTCTCAGTGTCACGTGTGACGCCACGTGTCTGCCTTCCTGTACCTTCACCTGGACCAAGAATGAAGTGACGTCACCAGTGTCATCGACGTCACAGCTAACCTTGGCCTCTGTCGGCACTGATGACGAGGGTACCTATGTGTGTACTGCCACCAACAGCAAAGGCTCCAACACTGTCTACTTCGAGCTCGTGGTTGATGGTAAGTGAAGGAGTATGTAAACAAAAAAGCCTTGGATCGTGGTCGTTTTGTCATTTAGAAGGACACAACATGTATGTAGCACATTTGTCCTGTTGAGGGAAGAAAAGATCCTTAAACGCCCTTCTTCCAACGTTATTGACGGTAGGCGTGATCATATGTGCATGTAGTGTGTCAGTCGAACCTGGGAATGGTTAACTTTTGAAACTCACGCATGACATTTTGCCTTCATTGACATACTCATGTTTCCTAAGGATTTTACAGAGATGAAATCGACAAGGTTAACCAAGAAACGATGTTGCCTTTATTGGGCTCTAACGTCATTTAGGTATCTTGTGTATAATGTTTTAAAACTGTCTGTGGGCGATCTGTATTAATATCTTATCAGATACTAATATTAGCCAGCAATGTAGGTCACGAAGTGACAGCAAAAACAGCTTGCTTTAGTTGCCGCATACGTTACACCGACCTATAATCACCAATTCCCCGAAACATGCACCTTAGGCACTCATTTTATTTGAATCTTTTTCACAGCTGTTCCAAGCACTCCAGCCTTTTCGGTCCAACCTTCGTCCTTCACCTTGGGTGACAAGGTAAACGTGACCTGCCTGAGCACGTCTACCGGCAGCAGTCTGAGCTATCAGTGGCAGAGGGACGGGGTTGTTTTATCGGAGACGTCGTCGCAACTGACCATCAGCAGTTTTGACAACAGCAACAGTGGCAGCTACACGTGCAAAGCGAAAACTACCAGCCTGGAGTCTGTGGACAGCGCTGCCCTTGATCTTGTGCCGTCTAGTAAGCTGGTTCATTTACTTTCATTTCATTTCAATTTGTCTAATTGTATTTAATGTCATTTCATTTCATTTACTTTACTTTACTTTACTATCCCATTGCTGTGGAATTGGGTTTGCTTACTCCCAGTAGAAAACTAGCAGCAACAAGAGTGGCGCTACCCAGGTGTGTGCGTGCTCAGGTGTAATCAGCTAACTGCACTAATGGCAGAATGACCGAGGTCATTTTCGTGCCACTGTGGTGACACGGGGGTAGGACATGAGTGCTGTCTCTGATTCTGCACATACAAATGACCCGTCAGTGTCCGTCCCGGCCTGAATTCGAACCCGTGACCCTTGCCGATTGGTTGATTGTTCTTTTGAATGCACGTGTTTAATAACCAATCATTATGGGGATAAACCCATGACCAGGTTTCATACCCAGGAGGTGGATGCCACTTTGATGCTCAGTTGAAGAAGATGAAGTTTACAGCAGTTAAAAATAAAAATGATTACAATTACGTGCGAGGCAGACCAATGAGTCATCATTAAATGGAATGTACTTAGACATGGTGACATGCTTCCATCGTTAATCTTGATGATTAAAGGAACCGTTTTTCTCGTCCTAACTTGGGCGTAATCGTGAAAGAAAGAGACCTTGACTGCGTCATTAGACATGAGTATTCATTGTTGAATGTGTATACCTGTAATACGTTAGGGGAGAATTACATGCGATTTTGTTAAATCTGGCAATGTGCGTTATTTCCCCATCATATTTATACTTATTTGCGGCTACAGTTCTTTTCATATCGTCTTACAGACGCGCCAGCAAAACCATCGGTGACCTTCACCCCCAGTACACCCATTCTCGGGGATCAGGTGAACTTGACCTGTGCAAGTACCGGTACGCACCGGTGGTTCAAAGACGGTGTGCTGATTCAGGGCCAGCCTTCACAAAGCTACATCATCGGTTCGGTGGCTGTTAGCGACACTGCTGCATACTCTTGTGACGTCACAAATACGCTATCAGTGAGGTCACTCAAAAGCGATACGGTCTTCATGCAGCCGTTGTGTAAGTTTTGTGAAACTGGCTTGAGGCTTTACTTTTGGCTTTACTTTTGGTTTCAATTTAATTGCGTTAATAAAAGGGATTGTTTTCACACGTATTTAACAATGTGTAGACCGATTATGTCATGAAGTTTAGTTGGACTCTGACTTTTAATCTGTCAGATGAAGAAGCATTCCACATACATAATGATCAAGATTGTTCCTGTTCAGCATTAAATTAAAGAATTGCATATAATTGACTTTAATCATTGCCCCAACTTGGTCTCATGCATATAATTTATTCTAAAGATGGACAGGCCATGTTTTCTTACTAACAGTACGGTAGCTTTTTCTGCTCGTGCTTAAAGTGTGCTGCGTGGAAATATTCGTATCTTTCTTGAAGTTTTGAATGTAACCAGATGTCTAAAGTGTGTCTTAGAGCGATGGTTCTCGTGTTTGTGTTTAAAAAGCACATTCCTTCCCGCTCGCCGTCTCAGATCTGCCCAGGCGTTTTGTACATGCATAAGATAAAACCATCCATCCAATTGGTCACATAAGAAAAACAGACAGCTTGGGTATTTTCTGTGCACACCGGCTGGTAATTTTTCACTGAATACATTTCGTAAAATCCACGGATGGCTTTTTAAAAGTAAATTCATACGAAAATTCAAATCACCACAGCAAGCAGTCAGGAGTGTGCCTTTATGTGTTCTGTGTTGATATAAGCATATCTTCCTTTTAAGCTTTAACTGTAACAAAAAAAAGTGTAAAATGTGTCCAAGCAGTGTTGCTCGCAGACACAGAAGACAATAGGTCACTTAGACCTGGATTCAAAATATATATATCGGTTAAAATGTCTGTGCCGCAAACAAATTGTTATGTCAAAATACATCCCGTGTGTCAAAACTTCGGACATTCGACCGGCCTGTGGTCAGAATACAGAATACAGAATCTTTAATTGCCCAAGGATGGGAATTTGTTATGACATTGCGGTTAAGAAACATTCAATCCAGCCATGTACACCAACACACGCATAATTTATACAGACTGATCAACAACATCAATTTAAAATCAACACTGGACAGCATTTAAAAATACATTCACTAAAGCTGAAACTAGCAGCATACACTCAAAGCTTCCTCACCTCAAGTCACACACACACACATACACACACACATATACACACGCCCACGCACGCACGCACACGCACGCACGCACGCGCACGCACGCACACACACGCACTCACAACAACAATGCGTCAGATCAAAAAACGAATGCATAAATCGCACTAAATGACCGAAGTGGCCTGGGAACAACAGTGTCAAAGCTTCTATTAAAAGCACATTTCCCCTGCTCTGTTCACGCACAGATGGCCCAGCGGATGGAGGCATGTTCCTGACCTACGACAGCACGAACGTCTCTCTCACAGCTCAGTCCATCTCCTACATTTCTGGATCACTGCTAAAGGTAGGCCCTTCCATGTCATCTTTTTAAATCCCCCTCAGGCTGTATCAAGCACTCTCTTTGTTAGAGATGTTGCTGTTTTGTTTTTGTTTATGTTGTTGTTGATGACTGCATTTCTTATAGTGTACATAGATTATGAAGCGTGTGTGTGTGTGTGTGTGTGTGTGTGTGAGAGAGAGAGAGAGAGAGAGAGAGTGTGTGTGTGTGTGTGTGTGTTTGTGTGTGTGCGTGTGTGCGTGAGAGCGCGCGCGCGTACGAATGTGTGCGTGCGTGCGTGCGTACGTGCGTGCCTTAGTCTGTATATTCCCCTGTATTTATACGCTTAATAAAAATCATGTATTATTATTGTTTTACTATTTAAAGGTGGCCTGCATTGCGGACTGTAACCCTGCCTGTAATTACACCTGGCACAAGAGTCCGGACACCTCGACCTATCTGTCCACCTCCGCCAACCTGACCCTGTCCAACTTGCAGCTTGCTGATGAGGGGTCCTATTTCTGTTCGGCCAACAACACTCAGGGATCGTCCTCCTTCTCCTTCAGTCTGCTTGTCACAGGTCAGCCAGTGTTTATGTGTTGACGATGAGAACTGGGCCGGTATGCAGGGCTGAGGTGTGCAAGGAGGTTACGAACCGGGTGGGAGCCAGCCGCGGTGTTAGATTGGTTGAAATTGAGATTTGTTGTGATTTCAACGAATCAGGCCTCGTGGGTTTGTTCTCAGTCTTCCGTTTGGGTATAGCACCAACTTTCGGTTCGTGCACCTCAGCTCAGGAGTCGAGTTTAGAGAATTAAGTCTGGGATAAGCTTCATTGAGAGTACAGTTTATCCCCGACTAGAATCTCTAACCTTGAGTCCTACATATGTGCCC
Source organism: Littorina saxatilis (assembly GCF_037325665.1). Lineage (NCBI taxonomy): Eukaryota > Metazoa > Mollusca > Gastropoda > Littorinimorpha > Littorinidae > Littorina > Littorina saxatilis. Next base: position 53,468,467 of record NC_090246.1, on the reverse strand, counting down.
CGGTTGGCGAGTTGTTGGTCGTGGAGCGACCGATCAGCCAATATATGGGTAGTTTGGGGCTTGGGTGAGGTTGGGAGATTTGTGAGGGTGCAACGGAAGCCGTAAAGGCTTTCCTTAATTCAGCCCGAAGTCGACTTCGCGAAGTCTTTTTAAACTGAAAATTCAGTGCAAAAGCTTCGTACATCAAGCTTTGTGAAGTAGACTTCGCGAAGTCTTTTTAAACTGAAATTCAGTGCAAAAGCTTCGTACATCAAGCTTTGTGAAGTCGACTTCGCGAAGTCTTTTTAAACTGAAAATTCAGTGCAAAAGCTTCGTACATCAAGCTTTGTGAAGTAGACTTTGCAAAATTAATTTGAGGTTTCAGGTGTATTGATGGTCAGGAGATGGTGAGAGGTTAAGTTTGGGTCACGTGCACTTGACACCAGGTGGGCGGGGCCTGCGGCTGGGATATGTGCTCTTCTGCCTGATAAGAGTACTACAACACAATGTTGTGTGAGTAGACAAGAGGAACGCGTCCTGACCACCCAATGTCATGTGACTGTGGTGGGGGAGGGAGGGGGGGGGGAGACTGGTAACAGAGGGTTGGGGAGAGTTGGGTTGTTGTATTGTGTTATGCTCTGTTGTGTTGCGCCTGACTTGCACACAATGGTTCTAGCTTTCACAACAGATTAAAAAAAAACATCTTTGAAGATGATGATTACCATTGATTATAGTGGCTGTTACCTGTCATCACCACTGTCATTGTCGCCGTGGCGTTTGCAGATAAGCGTCCATGTTAGCATGCTAACGTGTGTTTTTTTAACGTTAGATTAACGTTTGCATGGTTAGATTTTGGTTAACGGTTAGCATTAAACGTTAAATTAACGTTAAATAAACGTTATCCGAAAAACCGTTTCAAGACAAACGTTAAATTAACGTAAAATTAACGTCAGCAAGCAACCCGTTTTCATGGAAACCCTTTTTCAAACGTTACTTTAACGTTTGCCTGAAAACAATAATAAAACGGTTTGCAGTGAAATGTAAAAAAAAGAAAGTGTTTGTAACGTTTACATATAACCGTTACAACTCAATGATTGTTCATGTTTTTCTTGTTCTTGTTCTTCTAGTTCTTGTTCTTGTTCTCGTTCGGCATATAGACAACGATATTTGACAGATTGATGCTTCTCTTATTTGACCATGGACTATGTCTGTCTTTGCAGCTGGCCCTGACAGTGGCGCTACGACTGTGACACTTTCTGCAATACCCGCGCTCTTACTGTTGTTCACCATCATGTATATCCAGGCCTGAGACTCTCACTAATGCACTGTTTGACGAGTTTCGTGGAAAACGAATGCTGTGGTTTCTTTCGAGATACGATTTTTATTGTCCCCGCTTTGACGTCACTTTGAGTAGTGCAAGGAATGACGTCACGATATGATTGACTATTTATCAGCAAACATCTTTCAGGAAGAAGCTCAGTGGTGATTTTCTCTGGGAATAAATAGGAAAATATATCACCATGCTTTTTCAGACACACTTCCTAATTGTGGAAGGTCATTTTGTTCATTACGATTTATTCACGATTTATTTCTCATCGCGCACTATACAAATTCAGTACAACCGCCGCCTCTTGCCATTTGTTGATCATTTGTACTTTAATACCGTTGATGAAATTTTAAATGAATCAAAACACTCATTAGAAGAAAATATAAAATATTCATGTTCGAAATATCTGTGATACTTCATTGTATTTGATGAAAATAACTTCAAGGTGTTGTGACGAACATTCCATCGTGTTTTCAGTTTGTCTTCACATCAAACATCAAGCAGCAATACCATTCTATCCTTTTACTGTTACTCGTGAACTCTGCAGTGGTACGTTGTTATTTGATGTTGTTTTGTCCGTTTCTTATTCCATTGACTGATATTTATGAACCCCATTTTGGTACACCGTCCACTACGCTTGATCACAGGCACTCGTCACGAGCGGGTCGGGATCAAAGTGGGCGGGGCCTGTGCGCTCTCAAGACTACTACTACAAGGTATAAACCATAAGGAAAGACGACCGTCCATCACAAGTGACAGCCAAGTAAGACATAGGCCCCGCCCACCTCGTGACGAGTGCCTGTGCGCTTGATTGCTGTGATATAATTTGTTTAATTTTGTTGTTGTTGAATTATTGTGCCTTTGAAACAGCGAGAGGGTTAAAATGGTTGTGACTATAATTTGTATACAGTTTGTGACAAACTTTTTGCAATGATTTTATGTGTGGACAAATGTCTTCTGCCCTTTGCAAATCATGTCGTAATTTGTCGTAGTTTTTTTTTAATCGTAGTTAGGAATTTATACAACTCCTGTAATGTAACCGAGGAGTGGATTAAATCTAGTTGATTATTTTTAGACAAGTGAGAAATTAGAACGAACTACTTTACACCCAAAAATCACACATGGATTATTCGAAGTTTGAATAAAGAGGGCTAAAAAATAATCAATACTAGAATTTCTTTTTGGAACATGACATCATTTGAAACCAAGACGATTGGACCCTGTTGCGGAAGAATCAGTACAACGTTGACTCAAACTGTAACAACAATGGCTGCTGCGAGCGACAGTTTTGATCTGAATTTCGATTTCAATGATTGGGATTTCACCGAATTAACTCCAGTGGAATCAAGGGACATTTTTGATGACCCGGCTGCTGCACCGGTGTAACACGAGAAAATTACTCCCACGTTTTTTTACTCCGGAGTAAACATTTCGTACGAAAAAGTTACTCCCTTTGCGAAAAAAGCACTCCCCCATTTCACGAGAAAATTACTCCCCAAGAGTTCCGAGTAAACATTTTGTACAAAAATGTTACTCCCATGACGAATAAATAACGAATAAATTACTTCACCCAAACACAAGCTATTCAACTTCCCATGCCAGGTACGGTGTACGAAATTTTTACTCCCTTGTCCCCTGTTAGTTCTTGGTGGTGGAAGGGGTGGAAGGAGGGTAGCGCGACATTCGTGTGCGCGAAATCACTTATTGGCATTATCCCGTCGCCCGCATCCCATTTTTGCCTACGAGATTTTTACTGGAGGTAAAAAAATGGAGAGTAACAATTTCGTGGAGGGAGTAATTTTTTCGTGCCTTGGGGAGTTCTTTTCTCGTACGAAAAGTGTACTCGTAGTAAATTTTTCGTGGAGTAAAATGTTCGTGTTACACCGGCACCAAAAAAACGGCGATTCAGCGCGGTATCTGACAGTGTACCTTATCTGAGTTGTGCGCCTTGAATCACTGTCTGTCTCGATCGCTCTCTCAAAAACGGCGATTCAGCGCGGTATCTGTCAGTGTACTGGAGTTGTGCGCCTTAAAATCACTGTCTGTCTCGATCGCTCTCTCTCTCTCTCTCTCTCTCTCTCTCTCTCACCGCTTCGGCCAACTCATAGTCTTCACTCAGCACTTTTCACCCCAGCAGATTATGTGTATTCTTTGTTGTTTTCTTTATTTCTTCAATGTTGAAATGTATGTAGATCGTTAGCTAAACGTGAGTTCGACTTTTAATATCCTCACAACTAAAGTTTGTGTCAGAATCGAGGGGACTATTTGAATGACGCGCATTTGACACTCTGAGTGATTAGGCTGAAATGAAATTGCCTACAAAATGTAGTCTGCATGACTGCATGTTCGACCCGTGTTGTTCGTTGTGTTAATAACTTAAACAATGACGACAACTCGTTGATTAGTGGGTATCTGCAGCTGCTTGGTAATTCACGAAAATATGTTTGGTCCGTTTTAAATTAGTTCAAATACTGGATTTGTTCCTGACGTCTTTGTTGTCTGTCTTTGACAATTTAGTAAAACGCAACTGCAGCAATGAACACGTTAACAACTGATCTAGACTTGAACAATAATAGCTTTACGAGACAAATATAAACAGAGACTTTAACATATACAATTAGACAATGTTGAAAGTAAAAGTATTTACGTATTGGTGTTTTGGATCTAACACACATGTGTGAGTGTGTGTGTCTCTGTGTCTGTGTCTGTGTCTATGTCTGTCTGTCTGTCTGTCTTACTGACTGTCTGTGCTCGCGTTCTTTCAGATTAGTTATCAGTACACTTATTTTCCCACCCAGTGTTAAACTGAGAGCATACTCGTAGGCCTTTGCACAAATCCGTCCACAAAAACTTCACGAAACAAGTATTTAAGCAAAGAACTCTTGTTTACATATAGCCATAATTTTGTTAGCTTTGATCTTTTTCTGCCAGTTCTGCAAGTTTTTTGTTTTAACTAGATTTAGTTGCAAATTAAATATTGTTATCACAGTTTACCTTTCACTGTTACTGTCTTTCACAAATGCTCAAATGCTGTTTCCCCGGTGTCGATGAAATGTTATTTTCAAAATGTTTGTAAATAAAGAAGTTGATGATTATTAGTAACCGGTTCTTTGAATCGACTGTGTGTGTGTGTGTGTGTGTGTGTGTGTGTGTGTGTGTGTGTGTGTGTGTGTGTGTTTCTTTGTTTGTCTGTGTGTGTCTGTGTGTCTGTTTGTTTGACTGTGTTGGCCTGTGTGCCTCAACGCAGGACAGAGGAACTGCGAAAAACATGGGACGCAACCACATTATTTCAAGTGACACTGCAGTGAGCGCAAAAACATGGTTAACTCCCCTATAATGCTACTGCGACTTGTCTCAGATTTTGCACTCTCGCTCGGCCTTCTCACTTGGTCCTCCGTCTCAAAGGAAAGATTCCCCGTTACGTGTCAGCCTATCCGTTACCTCAGCTGTCTGGCAATCGTTTATATTTGAAAAGAAGCTGGTGATAAGTAAATTATTGAAAATCAGTCGCATATTTTACCAAAGGACGACAGAAGCAGTAAATCACACCAAAGAGCAGCGATATTCACTGCAGATAAAGCATTAAGAAGCGTTTTCAAGTAAATATCTGTTCGTTTGCATCCAGTCGACACATATGTAACAGCATTCCAAATTCACAATTCCTGAGCTACCAAAATCAATGCAGTATGTGTGTGCG